>NC_051447.1:1846015-1846947 GCF_001649575.2 Kryptolebias marmoratus
GTGATAGTTACCGGGGCTTGCTCAGGGAGGTTTCTGTGGTCATCTCGTAGGGAGATCAGCCACTGTGCATTACTGTTGTGGGATGTCTCTCTTTCCCATATGCGTCTCCAGTATTGTTCGGTCTCCAGCCTTGGTGGGTCTGTTCTGTTGTTGTTACCCTGCCATTGAGAGTACACTTTAGCTGGTTGGGTGAAGAAGAGCCGGTTAATTCTCCTGGCTTCATTCTCTCTTGTGTATCTCTTTTGGTGGCTGGCCAAGGCTTGGAGCCTTTGTTTGGCAGTTTCGAGTGCTTCAGGTATGGGCATCTGGTTGTACTTCTTGGGTACTGGTCTTTTTGATTGATTTTAGCCTCTAACCGTACTCTCAATGGCAAGAGAACAACAACAGAACAGACCCACCAAGGCTGGAGACTGAACAATACTGGAGAGGTAAATGGGAAAGGGACGCATTCCACAACAGTAATGCACAGTGGCTGATCTCCCTACGAGATGACCACAGAAACCTCCCTGAGCAAGCCCCGGTAACTAAATAGCAGAGGAGCCAAACACCAACTCCTTGTAGACCACGCAGTCGCCCGAGGCTGCAAAACCCGACACACCAACCTGTGCACAGCATGGATTGATTAAAAAGCCTACAACTGAATGCCACACACTTGGATCATTGAATGCTTAAAGATGTACAACATCAACAGGACTCTAAGAGCCTTCATTGCAAACTCGATGGGGCTGTGGAAAACCAACTGCAAACCACTTGCACAAGTGTCCATCAAATGTGGCATGTACCAAGGAGATGCGCTGTCCCCACTGCTGTTCTGCATAGGACTGAACCCCCTCAGCCAAATCATCAACAGGACTGGCTACGGATACCGACTCAAGAATGGGGCCACCATCAGTCACCTCCTCTACATGGATGACATCAAGCTGTATGCCAAG
>NC_051447.1:1849166-1853233 GCF_001649575.2 Kryptolebias marmoratus
CATTATATGTTTTTGAAAGCTGNGAATCTGAGACCTCCTCCTCTGTTTAATGTTGGTTTCTCCCTTTTGACATAGATGGCTTCTTTTACCCCCCTCTCAAACCATCTGTCTTCTCGGTCCAAAATATGAACATTTTGGTCCTCAAAGGAGTGTCCCCTTATCCTTGAGGTGTAGGTGAAGAAGAGGTCCAGAGTGGCTCTCCTGTGTTGCGCCATACGTCTGTGGAGAGGTTGTTTGATCTCTCCAATATAGAGGTCTGAACATTCTTCGCTGCACTGAACTGCATACAGAACTTCGCTCAGTTTGGGTTTGGGTTTGGGTGTTTTGTCCTTATGGTGGACCAACCTCTGCCTGAGAGTCTTGTTGGGTTTGAAATGTACTGGGATGTTGTCTTTGGAGAAAATCCTTATGAGTTTCTCCGATACTCCAGCAATGTAAGAAATGACAATGTTCTTTCCTCTGTTCCTCTCTTTGTTCTGTTCCGTGATGTGTTTAGAGCTTTTTTGATGTGTTTCTGTTCCTTTTTCTTCTCTTCTGTCTTCGTTCGTGTATCATAACGCTACAGTCCGATGCTGTAGCATTCTGATAACAGAGAGTTTGTGTTCCAGAGGGTGGTAAGAGTCAAACAGAAGGTACTGATCTGTGTGGGTTGGTTTCCTGTAGACTTCAATGTTGAGACTGTCCTCTCTTATCATGTGAACCAGATAGTCCAAAAAAGGGATCTTATTGTCGTAAGCATCTTCTCTGGTAAACTTGATGTTGTTGTCGACTGAGTTGATGTGCCTGGTGAAGGCTTCAACTTCTTTAGCTTGGATTTTGACCAAGGTATCATCCACATATCTGAACCAATGGCTTGGTGTAGCTCCCTCAAAGGAGTTCAGAGCTCTCAGCTCCACATCCTCCATATAGAGATTAGCCACAATCAGTGACACTGGAGATCCCATGGCGCAACCATGCTTGTCTGTAAAAACTGTCATTAAACGTGAAGTGGTGGAAAGGCAGAGGTCCAGCAGGGTGCAGATCTGATCTGGGGTGAAGTTGGTCCTGTTGTTCAAATCATGGTCTTGTAGGAGCCGTTTTCTGACGGTTTCCACTGATTCTGATGTAGGTATGCAAGTGAAAAGAGAAGTAACATCAAATGATACCAGAGTTTCTCCTGGAGCTAGCTTCAAATGTTGAATTTTTTTGGCAAAATCAACAGAGTTCTTTATGTGATGGGGTGTGTTCCCAACAAGAAGAGCTAAAATACCAACGAGATGTTTAGCAATATTGTATGTCACTGAGTTCATGCTGCTGATGATGGGTCTGAGAGGTGTTCCTTCCTTGTGTATTTTGGGGAGTCCATACAGGCAGGGAGTGGCTTCCCCAGGGTATAATTGGATTTTCAACAGGATTTCTGTTTTTTGGGCTTGGCGGATTCCTGTTGTTTCATGAAATTTGTAAGACACGGGTAGCTGTTGGGCCAAGGTTGCTGCTCTGTGTGAAGGAATGTGCCAGGCAGAAATCACTCAGACTCAGCTTTGGGAACAAAGGCAATAGGACCTTAGAACTCACTGGCTAAATGGAATCGACCTTGAAGAAGTTTCTGACTCAGCCCGGCGGAAGTGACCACTTTTATTTTGCTGTTTGGACCCACCATTGAGATGTACCAGTCAGACTTTTTGGGCTGACGTGAAATTTTGACGTCTGCCTGACCTAAAAAACAATTCTGATATCTGAATCTGGCTCCATGGAGTCGGCCTTGGAAGGCTTGCTATCTCAAAATTCTCCTGGATGTTATGTAAACTTGATGCTGTCAAGATTTGGGTTTTTTGGGTTTTAGTTATTGTTTTTGTTTATCTTCATGTTTTCTGTTTTAGTTGTGTTTTCAGGTGTCTTCCTTTGGGTTTAGGTTTCTGTGTTCATGTTCACCTGTGCCTGTCACTTTCCACTCCTCCCCAGTCACTCTTCTTGCCTTTCTGCCATGCCCATCCACACCTGCCGCAAGTTCTTCTAATTGCTTCACCTGTTCCCACTTACACTTGGCCTGTGCCCACTTTTAGCACATCTCTTTCATGGACATTTGAATAGGTGAATTTGTACTGCTGCCTAATGGACACATTTTGTAACAGAGAGGCAACAGTTTTCTTGATTGGAATGTATTGAGTAAAACATTCCTTACCTGCAGATATGTTGCTTAAACAAACGGGAATGGCTCAATGTAGTTGAAGTTTTGCTTTCTTCTCTGATCAGTTTGCAATACTTGAGTGTTGCAATTCTTAAAACTGTCATCATCTTTAAGTGAGTTTATTACTTTTTGTATGTCTCTCTGTGGAGATCCAAGAAGAAAAAAAGTTTTTCCTTAAGCTTACATGACACATTTGACTGACTGATGTCACAAAGTTCCTGAAAGCCTTCAACAACACTGAATAGTAGATGCTGGAAGCAACAACTTTGGCACTATTCTTTCTAAAGTTACAAGCAGACTTTGAAGAAACATTTTATCATCTGCATTTTCGGGGTAAATATCAGATAGCTCTTTAGTTCCTTTGCTGGAGGCAGTTGTACACCTGTCCTCATTATAACAAACATTCCTCTCCTCTGTATTACTGTGACTTTCACTTGTTCTCACCATAATACTTTCAACCATATTGTGTGAAGTCTTTTATTTGTGGCATCTTGACTAAGGTGATGTGAAAGTTGACAAAACAGTAAAACCTTTCTGTCATCCTTTAAATGGACAAGTAACAGCTGTACCCTCTTTCAGATGACTTTTAAGATGGGAAAAGAAACTTGTTAAATCACTGCAATGAACAGCACAGAAATCAACATGACAACCAAAATCAGCTCTGTAGAGCTCTTCCATTGGTAAAGGTCTTTTATTATGATGATATCTGTATATGTGCGATTTGAAGGCATTAAATGGATCCAAGATTAGTTGCAATAATAGACTTTGTTTGAGAAATATTTATTTTAGATGTAAAAGAAAAACTGTAAGCAGTGTAGTTTTTATAAATTCAAATAAAATATTGTCACACGGACATCGCCATGTTGTTTACTCTGCAATGCATTCTGGGTAAATGATGTAAGCTAGGTTCTCTAGTGCTAGTTTCGTCCAGTCAAACCTTAATAATAATAATAATCATTGAATGACATGTACTGCTGGTAGGACTGTGTGATCCGGTAAGTAGTGCTCTGTGCCCGGTGTCAGGTCCAATAACACTTGCTTAGGATCTGATTGGTCCAATCTTCGATCTGGTAACAACTGTTTAGGGTCTGGTCTTTGGTCCGGTGTCGGGTCTGTGATTTTACATTCGGCACTGGCGGCAGTGGCAGGATCTTTGTTATTTTAAAGAGCTTCCAGTGTTGCCTGTCTCTCATGCTTTTTGCTAGCTGGCGGGGTTTAGGTGCTTTATGAATATAAATAGTCGGCACAGTATTTGGTTTTAGCTTGCGAGGGTAAAAACCACCTGTTAGCCCCTTTATCAATTTTGTTTGTATAAATGACTCAAAATCTTCTGGAGAGAAGTGTTGAGAGCACAAACATGGGTCCTTCGGAAGTTGTGTTCTTCCAATGGCTTTTTGCCATTGCGCTCTTCTTTTTTTTTTCCATGTGGGAAGCGATGCAGACTCACCTCACATTGTTGTTTTGTTTTGTTTTTGAAACTACAGCCAACAGCGATGCAGTGTGGCATTGTTAGAAATTCACACCAATCAAACGCAATACCATAAAAAAACAGTTCAGCTAATGATAGTCTTCCTGTGTTTGCTCTGTAAGTTCCAGTCCAGTAAGACCTAACGGGATCATAAACCCAGCATGCATTGCACATGCTGGGTTAAAAAATGGCGACCTCCACAGGCTGAAGGAGTCCTATCGGGCATTTTTGGCCTGTGGGACTCCGAAAACAGCTGACGGGTACTGGCAGTCCAAGCGGCATGCGGCTCGGGTGGTCGCTGAGGCATAAACTCGGGCATGGGAGGAGTTTGGAGAGGCCATGGAAAAAGACTTCCGTACGGCTTCGAGGCGATTCTGGTCCACCATACGGCATCTCAGGAGGGGAAAGCAGTGCAGCACCAACACTGTTTAT
>NC_051447.1:1854786-1856827 GCF_001649575.2 Kryptolebias marmoratus
TGGAGGGACTATGTTTCTTGGCTGGCCTGGAAACGCCTTGGGATTCCCCCAGAGGAGCTGGCCCAAGTGGCTGGGGAGAGGTAAGTCTGGGTCTCCATGCTTAGGCTGCTGCCCCCGCGACCTGACCCCGGATAAGTGGAAGACAATGGATGGATGGACCTCCATAGGTGAAAAATATAGCAAAAGATATACAATTTTTGAAGTAATTATAAAAGTTTTCACGTATCACAAACAGCAATTTTTAAGTTATTAGGAAAATTACAACATATTTAGGCCAATATGTCTAGCTAATCGTGGATCCCTTTAAAGTTTTTAAACACCATTCTGCAGCTAGCCATCACAAATTTAAAACTTCAATTGGCCAAACCCTGTGAAATTTCATATGCCTCACATGTGACAGAAGAGCATCAGATTGATGCTTGCAAAACTGACACTGGGTCATTTTGAATAGAATGCTCATGAATATCAAAAGTGTTTCAATAGTACAATTACCTAATTTTCCTTTTTGGTGTTAAACACCACTGTCAGGAAAAAATAAATAAAACTATAGATCTCAACCATGCATAAAGTTTCTCAGTTTGGTATGAAACTACCTTAGACAATACTTACTGAGTCAAACCTGCTGCAAGAAACTTCAGGGTTGGGGAGGGGTGCTGATTGTTGTATCTTAGCCTAGCAAATGACTCTGCTCCACATCTAAACAAAAGAAATTATTTTTAAAATTCTTATTACTATTGCTTTAAAATATCAAACAATATAAATATTCCAAACAGAAACTGACTCAAAGTCCGCTTAGGCGCATTGAAAGGAACCTTGCCCAAAGCCTGCAAAATTAAAAAAAATAAATAAATAAACGGTCGGAGTAGGTAGCACAGAGACAAAATCATTCAAGACTACTGTCTAACATCCAAACAGAATATCATTTGATAAATATGGTACCGTATTTGTCAAAGCCAGTGGAGAAGGAGGCGAACCCAGAGTGCAGACTTCTTCAAGTAAAAACAAAAATTTATTCTTAAACAAACAAACAAAAACAAAATGGCAAGGCAAGGCAACCGGGCAACATGAGACAGGAGACTAGAGACAATAAACATAGACCTACCAGAGACAATAAACCCGCTGAGTAGTAAAGAAAGTGACTGGGTTTTAAACACTGAGGATAATGAGGTAAAGTGGGCACAGGGGAGTGATAACAACTACTGACAGGTGGAGATGGGCGTGGCAGACAAGCAGGAGCAGACTGAGGGCAAGTGGGAGATGACAACAGACAAGAACTAAACCAAAACAAAAAATCAAAGACCCAAAACCAAAACATGAAAGAAAACATAACCTGAGACAATACAAAAATAAAACAAGAATCTTGAATACAAAAGAGATCACAAGAAGAAACAAAACAAAACAAAGACAAAGACAAAAACTAAAATACTAGAAATCATGACAGTATTACAAAACAAAGGCAAAAATATATACTCTAGCTAAAGCATATGAAAAGTATGACAAACCTGATGACCAGCAAAATCAAGAAAAAAAAAACATATCTTTTTCACGATTGAAGTTGAATAATAATTCACCTGAAATACAGAGTAAATGTAAAACTCACCAAAAAAAATATCTTTATGAAGGCTTTGACCAGAATGAACTTGTCTCTACGCTATGGTCTGCTCTGCTCTGCTGCTCTGCCTGGACAACAGAAAACATCATTTGATTGGCCAGTTTGGTGATGAAATTGACCAATGTTGTTTCACTGATAGGATAATGCCACTGCTCCCTCCACTTGCCAGTGAAAAACTATTCATCAAAGTTAAGTTCATAACAACCAGCAAGCAATCAGTAGTTAGGTTATTGTAGGTAGGTAGTTAGGTACATTTATTTATATAGCACTTTTCAGCACGAGGCGACTCAAAGTGCTTTACAACACAAGAACAAAATTACAGACAGAGTTACAGAACATGACAAGATAACTAAGCTAAAACATGACAATGCTAACAAAGGTACGGGATAACTAAACTACTAAAACATGATATTACTAAACCAAGGCACA
>NC_051447.1:1857683-1858320 GCF_001649575.2 Kryptolebias marmoratus
TGTATACCCAGCGAGACATATCCCGAGACTGGACTCTCCTTCACCCAGTCGAGAAAATTGTATCAATTGCGTTGAGAAACCAGCTGATCAGATCCATATTCCTTAAATTTTTGGAAAATATGTAAAAAGAGGCTTCGAAAAAGAAAGCAAGGCGGGGGGGGGCAGAGAGAAAAGAAACACGTCCGCCTTCCACCAGGAGCAGGAAAAAAAATAAAATTATTATTATTTATATATTATTATTTATACTTTATAAACCAAAACAACTAGTTTTACAATAACAACTAAACAATATAATAGAAAGATTTCACTAACATAACTCAATTGTTGGCAAATTAGACAGCAGAATGACATTTGGGTTAAGTCCTCAAAAGAATTTAACCAAATAGATGTTTCATATTGCTATTGCTTACCAGGGGTGGAAATTAGCAACCGCCACCGGCCAAATGCAGGTAAATATTTGAAGTGGCGGGTGAATTTGATCAACACACACGCCACTGTGGCGTTATTTGTCCTCTTGATATATAGGGGGCAGCAATGTGCTCAAGTTGCTGCTGTTACGTCGAGCCGCGTTCCCCCATCAGAAACGGTTCCCCCTGCGTCTCCGTAAATAATGACTTATCTATTAACAGAATTGTTT
>NC_051447.1:1859199-1885300 GCF_001649575.2 Kryptolebias marmoratus
GTGTTCTGATGATCTGTGCTTCCTCGTCAGATTTTCCTACCATGGCATGGCTAAACAGCTATGTCTAACGTTCGGTGCTACTCGTCAAAAACTGCTACCGTCATGTTTACAAACCGAAAACTATAGCGGTTCGTGTTAATGTTAAATATCATCGGATACTGAAGTGGAAGCTTAGGAGTGATGCTTAGCATAGCATTGGAACAATTTATATCCACGACAAAAACATTTCTAAAACCACAAAAATCACTTCCTTCATCAGAATATCCTACCTGTTAAATATGAGCGGGTAGCACAAATAGATCTATGCATTAAAAGCAGCAAGTGTCTGAAAAACATTACAACTTACATACAAAAACTTACAAAAGCACAAAAAAAACTTCAAAAAAACTCCACAGAAATAAATTTTACTTGTCTGAATTTTTTTTATGTACACCTTTTAATGGTTTAAAATAAAAAAAATAAAATAAGAAAAGTCTAGTTATTTCCATGCAGTGTCCAGAAAGAGGTGTTGTTCAGCTTGTAGGGCAGCACCACTGCTTCCACCCACCTCCATCATCATCATATGAAATAACTTTTTGTCACAACAAAAAATAGTGGCTGGTAAAAAAATTTGTCCACCGGCTTACCACCCCTGTTGCTTACTATTGATTTATCAAAATAAATTTTTACCATAAAAAGGTAAAAATCAAGTCACTCACTAGCTAAAAAATTGTGTTCCTACTATCTGCCGTGGAAATCCCCACATTACACAGCACTGCATAATTATGCATGTGATCAAACAGTCCAATGAAAAACCGACTGACCTCATGGTGCTTTGTTATTTACAGTATTGTGCTGTAATATAAAAATTTGTGTATCTTACTGTAATTTTTCCAGTAATTCATTACAGTGTGTGAGCTGAAAAAAAAAACAACGAGCACTGTCAGAAGACCTGCCTGATGGTTTGTTTTCATGTGAAAAAAAACACAACAAAAGGTGATTGAATATCACTTTGAAAGAATCCTTGGTATATGGTTGGAGGATCTCTTCCTGTGTCATTGAATGGGCTTGCTACAGCAGATTAACAGACTGGACTATAAAAAATATCTGCAAAGAAATCAAAACCATTCTTCATCAGAAAAATCCTCTACTGTTGTTGCTCTTTCAGTTAATTTCACAGCCGTGGTTTGCTATTTTTCTGAAACTAGCTGACATACAACTTCAGTGATTTCTAAGAGCAAGAACTGGGTGCACAAGTTTGAATTTGTTGTGGATTTTCTCAAATCCATACAGGGTCGACTATATGCATACATTCATATACAGCTGAAACCAGATGTTTCCATATTGTCATGAACTGGGGTGAAGGAGGCGAACACTGAGGTATGGTGAGTAGTGCTTTCTTAGAGGTAAGGGTCTTGACCAAAAGGGAATAAACGAAACGCCTGCGTGTGATGTCTGTGGAACCTGTTATTGAGTTGACCAGTCGTGTGTATATGGCTTGAAAGTCCTTCATCTCCTGCTGCAGCTCCAAGCAGGTTGTGAGGTCTGAAAATGACCAGTCTATGGTGTCATGGTGACTGCCCCGGTCGACGGAGGCGGTTGCAGAAAGACAAGGTCCATTCAGAAAAGCGAGCGGGTGCTCCTCCTGCAGCTCGGCCAGGATCTTGGACTTCTCTCCCGGAGAGAGGGTAACCCCAGTAGTGGAGTCTGCAGGGTTCATTTGTAGCTGGTTCATTCTGTCATGAAGTGGGGTGAAGGAGGCAAACCCTGAGTGCAGACTCATATTGAAAAATAAACTAATTCATTAGAAATAAAAGGCAAACCAAAACAAAGGCTGACGTGGCAGCAAAACCTAAACTAAATACAAAAACATTAACTAACTAAACAAAACATGAACAGACCTGAGACAAGAGGAGAACCAAACAGAGCATGGGAGACGACGAGGCACGAGCAACCGGAAAGACAGCACATCAGGGAGGCAAAGTATGACAATGAACCAGCAAGGAAATGTGGAAAGTGACTGGGTTTTAAAGGCAGAGGGTGATTAGTGGAAGTGGGCACAGGTGAGATGATTACGGAGCTAGAGGCAGGTGTAGATGGGTGAGAACAGGGAAGAGAGAGAGAGTAACTGAGGAGAAGTGAATGGTGGCTGAGGCACAGGGAAGAGACAACTGAATAACACAAACAATAAACTCAAACTGAAACATGAAGACAAAACAAAATACAAAAACCCAGATCCTAACACATGCTGTAAAAACAGGTGCAGAACCATTTATTTCTCACTGTCTGACATTAATTAGACTAAACCCTAAACCCTTCCTGTGTTAGGTCAGTTAGGATTCCCAAAATTATTTCTATTTCTAGACCAAAAAATGAGAAAGACATTTTTTAAAAGAATTTTTCAATAGTTTCTCTGTCTGACTGTTAGCAACATATCTCATGAACCACTGGACCACTTGATTTTAATAAAAAATTTCAAGAAATAATTATTTGATTCACATCTATAACTCAATAACTTTTGGAATCAACCTAATTCAAGATGGCTGCCACAGCTAATAAGAGGTGCTGAAGTAGAAAGTCTTTTAACTTGACAAGGCCTATTAACTTCTTGTTAGTGATCATGACTGAATGCATGACTGAATGCAGCCAGTAGTTTCTCTTTGCCAGAATAAATATGATTTGTTTGACAGCACTCATTGGACTGACTAATACTCATCTGTTCTCCTCAGGTGGAAAGAAATTGCTTAGAATGTCCAGGTACAATCCAGGAACTCATGCCTGCAATGAACTGGAAACTTCTGGAATGCCAGCATCCTTGTTCACAGTACAGCCAGTTTTACATCACCATGGACTGAGAGGGTACTGAACAGGTGGCCAACACCTTCAAGCTGGACTGAAATCTGCAGTTTTTTACACGGACAAGACAAATGTCTTCTGGAGAAAGGTTTGATGATTCAGGCTGACAAAGACTGAGCTTTTTGTCCACAATGACAGGAAGTATGTTTGAAGGACTCAAGGTGAGGCTTGAGAATAAAGAGGCTCTCTCCTGGCAATCTTTCCCCACAAGCCATACTTCTTCTCTTTTTCAAGTTGTTCACAAAAATGGCCAGTTTAACAGTACTTTTTTTACTGAGCTACACTGGAAAGAAGAATAGGCCAAAATTCCTCCACAACCATGTGACAGGCTTTAAAAGTGTTACTGAAAACCACTAGTGAGAGTAGTTCCAGAGGCTTGAACCAGGTTTTCACGCAGTTTATTTGCATGTTGTTTTTGTTTAATAATGACATGCTGGAATCTGTTATTTGTTATGTTCAAGTCCAGATCCTTTATATTATGTCCTGATTTGGAAAACCCTATTTGATAGAGGATGTGCTTTCTTTTTTTGCATGACTCTAGTTACCCTTACCCATGGAAGACTCAGCCAAAGATGATCTAACCTAGGCATGTGTCCCTCAAGGGCACTGGGTTTGCTGAAGGAATAAAGTTAGGACAAAAAAAGCAAGTTTGGGTTTTTGTTTTGGGTTAGGCATTTAAGTAGATTCTTCAGTTTTCTCATTTATGTCAGATATGAATATAAGCTTGTAAGTCTGTACTACTGCTGTTTAATGTCTGTCATACTGGTTGTACTTGGAGAGCTAATATCTTTTGAGATGGTAATCATCATGAGGTTTGAGACCCATTACACTTAACACCTTCTGTTTCTACTATATTTTCTCTTAATACACTTTTTATTTCAACGTGTTATACATCTAACTCATACTTGACACTATAAGAATGTAAGAGTTAAAATCTTTGTATGGGACTGTTTCAGAATGAATTAAGGTTCAAACAGCTCCTCAGAAGTACAGCACATTCTGAGGTTGTATAGATAAGAGGGTTGCTCTGTTTTTCAGCACTGTCATTTAGTAAGTGTGAGGTCTGTTTCTGGACTTGAGTAGTCAGTGTGGCCGCGCATGCATGTTTGCACAAACAAACACACACATATATACACGCTGTGTGTGTTCGTGTGTGCGCATATTCGTGTGTGTGTGTGTGAGACCTATAATTTTCCCTCTTTATTTCCTGTTGCTTTTCTGGACAAACACTGCTTTTTGTCCTGATTAGACGAATGTTTACTCCTTTGAGAGGTTAATTGTCTAATTAGGTGAGTGGGTGGGAGCCTATAGTTGATTGATTGGACCACTAATTACAGCATGTGTGTGTGTGTGTGTGGTGGGAGGTGGGCGGGTTCGCATTGCTGAGCTCATGGTAAGTTTCACTACTCTTCTACAGCAGTAAATTCAATAAGAACGACTTCAAACACAATGCCACCATAAAAATGATGCCAGTTAAAGAAATTACATTTGGAATCCTAAACGTCTCTACAATAGGCTGTGGATGCTCTGATCCATAAACTTGATGCTGTCAGCTCTAAAGCTCAAGCTGACCTAAACAGTAAGTCTACTACAATGTCAACCCACCCAGAACCAAGAAAATTATGTCTATATATTTAATCTGCAATAGTAGATCCATTTTGAATCAAACACAAGTGGGACTGAATGTTGTTTTGTCCACTGTAAGAAGGAAACATCACTAACATGTTTAACATGGGCTCTAATGATATTAAGTAACTTTGGTGACTTTAGCTGTTAGCTATTAGTTACAGTGGGTGGAGAAAATATGCTTCCCTTTTGGTAATCTTTCTATTAACATCTCTCGTAAAACATCTCCACAGCATGATGCTGCCACCACCATGCTTCACTGTAGAGATGGTGTTCTCAGTATGATGAGAGGTGGTAGATTTGCCTCAGACATGGTGTTGTCCTTGATGTTTGGTCTCATTTAACCACAGCACCTTCTTCCACATGTTCAAACAGTCCAGCTTTTTTTTTTCTTTTTTCTCTTAAATTAAAGTCTTTTTCCTGCCACTCTTCCATGAAGCACAGCACTGCTCAGCTTCTAGTGGTCCTAAGGACAGCTCCTCCCATCTCTCAGCTCCATGAGGGTTATCTTTGGCCTCCTGGATGTTTCTCTGATTACTTTTAATGAAGTAATTATTGAATGTAGATCTACAATTGATTGGCTTTTTAATATGTAAACCCGAAGATAGAAAGAGGATGATTTTTCCCCATAACTGAATGAAATGACTAAAGTATCTATTTTATAGTTTTTCCTGAGAATGGTTTATCATATAATTTCCATTTTATAGCTTAGACTAGGCTGCTGTTAAAGTGTTAATCTGTTTAAAGTCAGTCAACATAATTACCAAAATAAATTCATTCTTAAGATTTTATGAGTTTTTTTTAATTTATTGTATGAATGCCAATCGAGCATTCACACAATAAAAAAATAAATAAAATTATTGTCTATAGTTTCTTCCATACATTATTTGGAGTCAAATCCAAGAAAGTTGAGAAATTGTGTAAAATGTAAATAAACAAAATGCAATTATTTGTAAATCTCATAAATCCATATTTTATTCACAATGGAGCATAGTAAAGACATGAAATGTTTGAAATATAAAATTGTACTATTTTATAGGAACAAAAAGGTTGTTTTGAGTTTGATGGTATCAAAACATCTCAAAAAAGATATTGGTCTGCGTGTTCCTCTTGTTAAGGTCAACCCTGGGCCTGGGAATGGTGAGCTGATGGAGGAAAATGGAATTTCTCCAATTTTATCTGGATATATAATTCCTATTGGAATATTTCATCTAGTGTCAGACTTTTTAATATTGTGATGGCACAACTGAATGAGGTGAGTGGGTGTGTATCGAATTTGCATGTTGGTGCATGACACTTGTTAGCTGCTGACAAACTCCAGTCTTGACTACTTATGTCTTTCTGAAACCTATCTGTCCCCTCACTGGTTTTAATCTGTCCCCTCACTAGGTGTCTTTAACACAACTCAAACCCCACTGATATCCTTAAAATGTGTAGTACCAAAGAACTTCTCTTGATGGGTGAATTCAGTATTAACTGTCTGGGCAAATCATGCAGTAAAAAACTAAAACAAATTAGCAATAGACTTCAGTTGACTCAGATGGTAAAAACTGAAACAAATAATAAGAACATCTCAAACGCTGATAGAATTAATTCTTTTGCAAATAAAGAAGACCAAAAAAACTACAGTTTAATAACTGGTTTGTCTGTGTTTCTTTGTTTGTTTTTATAATCTCTTGTGTTCAGTTCTGTTTCCCTGTGCTTCTCTGTGATATTTACTATTTCCCTCAGCTCCCGATCAGTTGATCGCACCTGTCCTTTGTAAGTCAATAGTGTCACCTGTCACCACTTACCTTGTTAGTTCTAGCCCATTTATTCTATCAGTTCACATTCAATTTTCACTGAGTCATTTTGGTGTCATGACCTATCTGTTTTCCCCAGGTTTTTTGCGTTTCTATAGCTGCTTTGTATTTTGCTGCCATGTCATGCCATGTCAGTTGATTTAATTAAATCTTTATTTTCTTTATCAGAAAATAAATGTCCAATCGCTTTTCAGCACGACACCGTCTGTCCTTCTTTCAAATGGTATCAGTTCGGTACGCCTTTACCCCCATCTGTAGCTGAGATGCTCTGGCGGTGGCCGGTTAGTCGCTTTTTTGCCTCCACCCTAAAATCTGACCCCTTTTTCTCCACCTTGGCCCTGGTCCTCTCTATCCCACTCACTAAATTAACAGTAATAACAACCAGGGCCGTAGCCAGACTTAAAGAAATACTGAGGTCAACCACTCATTATCCCCCTGCACATCAGTTACAATGAAGACCAAAACTTAATTAAAATGGAAGCATTTAACGAGTGACTTGAATGTGTATATGACATGTATTAGTGTGTGTTTGTAAATCCATGGGGATCGACATTATCTGAAGCAACAGAGGACTCGGGGCACAACTATGACGAGTCACTGAAATTACATGAATTAGTTTATATGAATGCTGATTGTTCATGCTGCACAAACACATTCAAAACACAAGATTTTAGCATAGATTTGACCTTTTTATCAAATACCAGTGAGGTGTTGTAGTTTTGAAGCTGGACCAGTTCTAGTGTGGTCCAGATGTAAAAAAAAAGTGCTAAAATCCCTCTTTATTGAGGTTTTACAAATTAGATTAAGGTTTCACAAATCACATACTTGGTTTAAAATGTTCTGCAATCAGTGCAGAATAATCTGGTTCAGGTTTGAAGTGTCTAGGTGTTGTAGCTTTTAACTAAAGGAAATTAAAGATGCTGAAGGCAGTGAAAAATTAGATGGAATCGCCATTTAGCCATTTTCCGAATCGGAAGCTGCAATCGGAAACCAACTTCAGCTTCGCAGAATGAGAATGAGAAGGAGAATATTTTTAGCAAGTTACCTCAGTTGTGTTTCACTGTAAGTGGCGCTCTTCTTCTTCTTCTGGTCTTTATTTTAGCAGTAAGGTAGCAAAGCTGCGCTCTTCTTCGTAGACATTGAGTTTGGCTGCAGCTGCACACAGTTGCAGCGCCTCCTACAGTAAACTGGTGGAGCTACGCAGAGAACCACGCCATTCAAAAGCCTTGTTTTGATTAATTTTTTTGTAATATACACAACAGAAAAATACTGAGGTCCAGACCTCGGTGTCCTCAATGGTAGCTACGGCCCTGATAACAACGTGCTGCCGCTCACAACACTTCCTTTTATTTGTAACGCCATGACTGCGGCTCCCAAAACTTATATTTTTTCTGTTCTCCACCTCGTTGACCAGCATATCAAGTTCTGCCTCTGTGAAATGTAGCTTTTTCGCTCTTTCTGCGTGGTTGCCTTGGTAACCATGAAATAACATTTCACGCCATACAGCTGATCCATGTTAGACTTCACTTCCTCTCAAATGAGGCGTTCTCCTGAAACGGCCGAGAGTGCAGGCCTAAACAATCGATCTGCACATGGATCCTGCTCCTTCCTGGTTATTGATCAATAGGAGAGGAGCTGGACCAAGAAGACAGCCTCCTCATTTGCATACTGAGGCAGAAATGCACACAGTGATTAAATAGGAGGAGGAAATGTATAAGGAAAAGGCAAAAGCAAAATATAAACATTACTTGATGAAATGCATATGTAAGGAAAAGTCAAAAGCAAAATATATATATTTCTGCTTTTATTTTTGATTATGTTGCTTTCGGTCCTCCAAAGGGAAGGGACATTATTTCTCATAGGGCTCCATCGGAAAAATTCTAGAAGATAAAAACTAGCCAGGTTATCTAAATGCATTGTCGCTTTAGTCTTTCTATATACAACTTCAAACACTTCAAAATAGCCATCAATGTATAAAGAAAAAAATTATTTGCAAATTGAATATGATCTCATCTCATCACTGTACGCCACTGAATTTTTACTTTTTCGAGATCCAAATTTTATGGACAAGGGGATAAGACAAGTAAATTTCTGGCTCATCAACTGCAACCAATATTTGCATTCTCAGCTAATACCTTGAGTTGAAAATGGTGCAGGAGTAACATCAGACCCATTGGAATCTAATGAATCTTTTGTAAATTTTTTAAACTGCTGTACTCATCTGATTGCGCGCATGTTTCTGCAGGCTCAATCTATTTTCTCAGTAGTATTAACACTCCTGCTCTGGATCAGAATCTAGCCAAGAAACTGGACCGTTCTATCCTGGCAAAAGAGCTTGGGATAGCAGCAAAATGTTTACAAAGCTGTAAAATCCCAGGTCCAGACAGTTTTCCATCCAAATTCTACAAAACTGTTTGGAAGCAGCTGGCCCCATTTCTTTTAGAGATGTTTATTGAGTCTTTCATTACAGGAATGCTCCCAAAAAATCTTGAACCAGTCTTTTATCTTGTTGCTTTTGAAAAAGGGTTAAGTCCCATTATTGTGTGGTTTATAACATCCCATTAGACTGATAATTGTTGACTTACTAGTTAGGGGCTTAAAAATAGTTTTATCCTCAATTATATGCATAAATCAAACAGGGTTTATAAACAATAGACCCTCATTTTAAAGTATTAATTGACAAGAACACAGGAGTAATTTGTCCAGGAGCGAGACCAAAACCAGACACAGAGATGTAACTAAAGGTAAGTGAGTTTATTTACAGGTGACAGAGTATATACAGTGAGCCAGGTCCGGGAGCGGTCTGAAAGGCAAGAGGGGCAGGGTGAGTCTCGGGTACCAATCCTATAATCAGCCGAGTCTATAAGGTGGTTAAATAATGTTTCTGATCTTACAGATCCAGGAGGTGTCCAGCTGCGTGGAGGAGGTGAAGAAAGTGTTCCAGGTGATCCAGACGACGAGAAGCCAGTAATCCTGTCCAGGTAAGTATCCAGTAATCCAAGGTAAGTTACCGTGAGGTGTAAAGGTCTTAACGTGGCAAAAACCTGAATCGAGGGTACAAAGAGAACTTAGTTAGCGTAGCAACAACACTGAGATTAGATACTACGGCTGAGAGTCTAACCCAGGAGGTTCGATGCTCCAGCGAAGGTCTGGTCTCAGCTGGAGGCTTAAGTACTGGCAGGTCTCATCAGTAGAATCAGGATCACCTGTGAAGCAAAGGTTAGAGGAGCCGCCCCAAGGCGGGGCTAACTCCAGATTCTTACATTAATTTGATTTTCAACCACTCCATAACTACTCTACATGAGGTTTTAATTGCACTAGATGCTGAAAAAGCATTTGACAAAGTATAGTGGGATTATTTGTCTCTATTCAGATTTGGAGAAATAAATAATTTCATTTAATTTAATTTATTGTTTTTTGTATAGGAACAAGTGTTAAGTATTAACAAATACCATACACTATTATAATTATAGCCTAGGCTAATTTGCAATACACTCCCCCAGAAGGGCCTTCAGCAACATAAAAGAAGAAAAGTTTTTTAAAAATAAAGCATTAAACTTAATAATCCATTAAACAAGATTAAAACAAATGACAATAACATTATTTAAAAGATAGTAGTTATTCATGACTTCAGAAAGATCACGGGTAAGATTATTATATGTGGCCCCTCTGGCAGCTGAACAAATGGCACAAACTCAAACTGAATATTTTCCCTTACATTTCTCTGCAAGGCAGGGATGCCTATTGAGTCCTTTTTATTTGCCCTTGTAATGGAGCCTCTGTCCATTGCTTTACATTGATTACAGTTTAATCCTGATATATGCTGCATAACTAGAAATGGTCTAGAGTTTAAATTAGTCCTGTATGCAGATAACGTTCTGCTACTCCTGTCTGACCTGTCACACTCTATCCTTGCTGCCCTTTCAGTTTTAGCTTCATTTGATAAAAAGAAATTCTGGTTATAAACTTAATCTTAGCAAAAGTGAGGTATTTTCTGTCAACAGAAAGGGAAAAGAGTATCCACTTAATTAACCTACTATTCAAAATATCCAATTTCGTTTTTGTTTAGCTTGGAGTGTACATAGCTGACTCAGTGGTTAATCTGTATAGGAAAAACATTCTCTCTTTGCTTGCACAAATTAAACATGATTTTGAGAGCTGGTCCATTTAAAATATTTTTGTGGCAGCTAGAATTAATATTGTCAAAATAAATATCTTCCCACACTTGTACTTGTTTCAGTGTATTCCAATTTTTGTCACTTTAGATTTTTTTCATAAAGTTAATCATCTGATATTCTTTTTTAAATTTTTTTTAAAGCAAAAAACCACCCAGGCTGCGTCATTAAGTCTTACAGAGGCCCAAAGTTCTGGGTGAAATGATACTACCTAACCTCTTGTATTATTGGGTTCATATGAGGAGAATGAATTCCCCCATCATGGGGTGGTTATGGAAGAAAATTCTGCTCATCCTACTGGATGAGCAGAATTCCTATACTCAGCTCTTCTCTCTTCTACTTCTACATACGCTAAGAATTGCTGGAGCTCCACTCACAGAGAATCATATTTTCCCTTCATCCTTATTGATTAACACTTTCTCTATATGGGCTAGGTTTAGTATGAAAACCTGAAGAGATCTCTATGTTGGTTCAAATTTAGCTCTTTTTTTTCAATAGCTAGTAAATACAGTCTCTCTCTTTCAGATATCTTCAAGATCAACATTATATCTGTAGCTCATCTCTGAAATTCCCAGCTCTTCCTCTGATTTTGAAATATTTCTGCAACCTCTCCCCTCAGTGAAAGGGGCAATCGCTTCCATATATTTACCTCCACCATGGAAATTGTGTTTTCAGTAGTGGTGTTGGTTTCTCTGTCTGTTAACAAAATTACTTAAACTGTAAAGAACAAATTTTTATAAAATTTTCAGGAATTGTTGGGGTTGTCACAAAAGACAAGTGATTAAATTTTGGTGGTGATCTGGATCACAAGTTTTTTAATGACCTTATGGCCTTAGCAGAGATTTGTGCTATGCAAGTGCTTCTACTCAAATATTGTTTTACCTTTCAAACTCTTCCACTGTGTTGTACAGGAGAGAGACTTGGGACTGCTGATTTCAGATGTTTGGGGGGACGTTTTAAAGAAGCAACACATATCTTCAGTCTGTGAAAGGCACAGTTTCATGAAATGTCAGATTCTACATGGAGCTCACTATACTAAAGCCAGGCTCGCAAAGATATTTGAGACAGTTACTCCTCTGTGTGCCAACAGGCCACAGTAAATAACTCACACGTTTTGGAGTAGTCCCTCCATGGTGAGATTCTGATCTGAAACTTTTCTTACATTATCTAATGTAACTGGAGAGAATATTACTCCTAATGTTTAACTGCCTTGTTCAGAGTATGGCCTACTGTACTTGCTCTCTTTGTCCTGCTAAAAAGGACTTACTAGCATTTACGATACTGCTGGCCAGGAGGCACATACTGCCAAACTGGACACCTGCAGCTCCACATATATATATATATATATATATATATATATACAGCCATAATCAGTCTGATTTTGGCTGGTAAGGCTGGATCATTTTAAATAACCTGGAATCTATTTCTGTAAAGGTACAGATTGTCAGATCATTCAAACTGAGCCCTACAGAGATGTTTGTATATATATGCATATATGTACTGTAACATGTATGGAAGTTTATATGTAGTTATAAAACTCTTTTGTATATATATATATATATATATAAATTATTTATTTTCTTTTTTCATGTTTGTTAGTGGTAGGTGCTTGAGTGGGGTGTGTGTGTTTGTTGTTCATTGTTGATTTAAAATGTTAAAAGTTCAACAGTGTTTAAAAATGTAAATCCAATGATTATTTTCTGAGAAATCTGTCCAGTGGTTGATGAGATATTTTGCTTATAGACAGACTGGGTTGATTCTAACAGTTATTGCCAAGATTTTAACGAGTAGCACTTGTAATATGTGTTGAGAATTACATTCTGCTTTTACCACACCAAATTGTATTTATAGCCATTCTTGTGTTTCCTAAGGTTAGTTGGTAGTGGTGGCCATCTTGAATTGGGTTCACTCCAAAATTTAGTCAGTTGTAAAGTTGAACCCAATGGTTGTTTTCTGAAAGTTTCAATAAAATCCATCCTGTGGTTCATGAGATACTTTGCTCATGGTACAGATAAACAAACACACAGACAAACGTGGGCAAAAACATTTTTGCTGCTTATCCTTTGGCAGTGGGTGATAAAAAACATATTTGAACTCATTTCTGTTGTCTCTATAGAACTATTTAGCACCCTTTGTTTTGATGTTGTTAGATATGTGTGTGTTCAGACTGGATGTGTGGGACTGTGTGTGTGCGTGTGTGTATGTTTCCTCTCATTTGTAATCTGCCTTTTCAAAGTAACTGCCCACTTTGTGGAAGAAAGACAGGAGGCGGCTGGTTGGCTTGTTGGCTGCTGTTTCTTCATTTAAAGACTTTCGAGTTTCTGGACGTAATTTGGATTTTTTATATTTTTTTTATCAAACTGTCAGTTTGATAACACAGATAAACTTGGATTGGTGTTGAGACAAAATGAATTTATTTAAGACTCAAGAAAAATCCTTTTTCTTGAAAAAAGAAGATGCAGTCCATAGTTGTTTGATGGGAGGATCAGGTTAAAAAGGTGAACTAGACCATCTTTTTTATTATTATTATTATTATAGATCTATCCACTTGAATTTCAACTGCTTTTTGACATTTGTGAAGAATTCTGTGGAGGGTCAAGTTTATAAAAAAGAGAATTCTGAAAGCTTAACAAGGTAGGCAAGCAACTTAGCTTCCATGTAAAGAATTAAAAGTTAATAATCTAAACTAAACCAAATGTGGACTGTAATTTGAATTTGCAAAATCCCATTTATAAGTTTATTGATTCAGACAAAGGAAGACTAAGAGGAAAAAGAAGATTGCCTAAGAAGATTGTAATTTTTTTACATTTATTTTGAGTTAGTTGAGAAGGCTGCATGAGGAGTAGAAAGCCAGTTCTTTCAAGAATCTAAAGGGACTGAAAATGGACTTGAAGAACAACAATTTGGAAAAGGCCAGAATGCTGTGATTAAAAACAGCAAAAGAAAAGCAACATATTGGCACAAAGGAGCCGTCTCATCAGTTGACTTTAGCTCGATAAGTGTTTTATTTCCAAAGCCACACTTTACCATTTTCAGTCTTCTGCTCTGCTGTGAAGACGATGTCTGTGAGGGAAGGTGGAGAGGCTGACAGCTCTGTGAAGTGGCAGCTGTGTTATGATGTCAGCGCCAAAACATGGTGGATGGTGAGTTTAACTAGCTAAACTTCCTAAAATCTGTGTTCAGCATTAATGAGTAACATTTCTGATTTGTGGTAAATAGATTTTTAAATGTTTGTACATTTTAATACAGACAAAAATCTAGAAGAACACATTGTATGGGCTTTTTTTATCACCCACCGCTTGAGGCAAAAGGGCGACAATGTTTTTGCCTTTTTGCCTTTGCCTGTGTGTGTCTGTACCTTTTAGCAAAATATTTCATGAATAACTGAACAAATTTTAGTGAAACTTTCAGAATGTAATCATTGGGCTGACATTTAGGTCTGCTTAACTTTCAGAGTCAATCCAATTCAAGATGGCTGCCACACTCAACTGACCTCAGAAAACAAAAATAGCTTTAACTTTCAATTTTATAGCTATTGGGCTAACATTTAGTGTAGTAATAGCTGAGAGTCTTTCACAGTACAGACTTTAAGTGCAATACAACAATGCAAGATCTTTGCTTACAACTTTGACATTAACTTTTACAGTTAACCCTAGTAGTCTGTTAGCAAAATATCTCATAAACCACTGGACAGATTTCAATGAAACTCTGTTGGAACCTAATGGCACTACATCTAAAACTGATTAACTTTTGAAGTCAATCCGATTGGCCACAGCTAATTAACCATAGCTTACCTAAAAATGACTATATTTCTGTCAGTTTTACAGATTTTGAGCTAATATTTTGTGAGGTAGTAGCTGACAGTCATTAACAACATATACTTAAGTGCTGACAGATCATTTAAGATATTTCATAAGATTGATAATAATGTTATTTTCAAGGTTTGACTGAAACAGCTAAAACTGTGATTTCTCAACACAGGATGATTATAGTCTTAAACTCTGCCATGAAGGGCAGCAGGCCATATGCATTCCTTCAATGAATTCTAGCCCTTTAACTTCTTCAATAATTCATAAGTACTTATTCTGAACTGAATAAAATTGAGACACTGTCCTACTATGAGTACAGTGTGTACAAATGTGTGTATGTGCAGACCTTCAGGGCCCATTTATATTCATTTAAGGGACCAAAGCTGTTTAGTGATTGTGCATGTTATAAACATGAATGTAAATGCACCAGAATTGTTAAAAAAAGAAAAGTTACAAAGTCCCTTCTAAAATAAAACAAGATTTAACAATGAAAATATTTCATATAAATTATTTAAAGGGAACCTATTATGCTTCCTTAAACAAGTCAGGATAGGTTTGTGGGCTGTACAAAACATGTTCATTACATTTAATACACAAAATTGTTCTCAGACATTGAGATTTTACCTGGTCAGTTCTGACGGTTTTGAGCTAATTTCTGAATGAGCGGTTTTAGGGTTACGTCACTATTATGCAAGTAAGCTGCTGTTGGCCACCCCCCCAACTCAGTGTCCCGTCTCAAAACATAAAAACTCGCTGAAGGATTAAACACTGCAGATCTGACGCACATTTATATTGTTATTAATTCAAACTCTGAGGATTCTGACTTTGGGACTAAGCGGGTCCAAATCGACATATGTCAAGTAGGAGAGTGGCAATAAGTGGGTCCGAAACCCAACTGTTAGCAGGTCAGGACAGCAGCAATATAGACACATGTTCTATATTGCAGCCAACAACAAAACCTTTCCAGCAGACATTATTCAGCGGTAAAACCAGCAGAACTAACATGACGGTCTTCCTATGATGAAGTGGGTGGAGTTCCACTTGGGTTGCTAGCTAACGGGGATTGTGGCGCAACAATCCTGAGGTTTTTGAAACAGGTCCTTTTGCAGACAGACACCAGAAAACATTTACTCATTGTCAAAAAACACCTATGTGGTATTTTTATGTCCTTTGACTGTTTATAGAAGCAATAGATACCCAAATGGAAGTACAAAAACATGCAAAAAGTGAGTTTTGCATAATAGGTCCCCTTTAAACATTAACTGTATCTAAAAAGATAGAAAAAAATGATTTCATAGAATTATCATTCATTCCAACACTAATTATATATTCAAATTCCATTCAATTCAAATTCAAAAATACTTTATTCATCCCAAAGGGAAATTAAATGTTGTTGTAGCTCATAATCCTGGTTTCGTTAAAGAGTTGTTATAGTTGCTGATGGCTGTGGGCAGGAAGGATCTCTCGTAGCGGTCAGTCCCAATGTGTCCTCAGTCCTGGAGTTCTTAAAGAGCTCCACCAGGTAAGCTTCGCTTACTGCTTATACTTGAAATAACATACTGCAGTTAGCAAAAAAATATATTTTAAAAAAACACATTAACAATAAAGACCTAGAATTCTTTGAAGAAATGCATACTCTATCACCCGCCTCCTTTCATGTCAGAGTTTTAGACTCTCATCTTATGTTGAAATATGGAGATTTTAGCTCAAAATTTGTAAAACTGACTGAATTTTTGTGTATTTATGCTTAAAACTGTCATTTTGTGTTTTGCTGTGGCATGCATCTTAAATCAGATTGACTCCAAAAGTTAACCAGTTGTAGATGTACATCCAAATAATACTTTCTTAAAGTTTAACTGAAATCCATCCAGTGATTCATGAAACATTTTGCTAACACGACAGAAAAACAAGCAAGGCAAGGCAGCTTTAATCGAATAGCACATTTCAGCTGCAGGGCAACTCAAAGTGCTTTGCATAAACACTTAAAAACAAAGTACAAAAGAAAAAAAAAACATATAAAAGACAAAAATGGAAAATTACAGACGCTCAAAGCTGATTAAAAGCTGGAATAAAAGATAAAGGAATATTTATTTATTTAACCAGGTAAGTCCCATTGAGATCTCAGATCTCTTTTTCAAGGGAGGCCTGGGCCTGAAGGCAGCCTAACATGCATGTTTTTAGACTGAGGGAGGAAACTGGAGCCCTCGGAGTAAACCCACGCAAACACGAGGAGAACATGCAAACTCCACACAGAAAGGAACCCAGGACTTTCTTGCTGTGAGACAACAGTGCTAACTACTAATCTGCCATGCTGCCCAAATATAAAATACAGCATAAAATAATAATTTGCTTTAATCAAAGGCAGCAGCGAACAGGACAGTCTTTAACCTTGTTCTAAAGGAACTTGCAGTCAGAGTAGTCTGACAGTTTTCTGGGAGTTTGTTCCAGATATTTGTTGCATGAAGGCTGAATGCAGCCTCTGTTTGGTTCTGACTCTGGGGACAGAAAGCAGATTTGATCCAAACGACCTCAGAGGTCTTGATGGTTAATAATGCAGCAGAAGATAAGATATGTATTTTGGACCCAGACTGTTTAGTGTTTTGTAAACTAGCAACAATATTTTACAGTCAATTCTCTGAGCAACAGGAAGCCAGTGTAAAAACCTCAGAACTGGACTGATGTGATCAACTGTCTTGGTCTTTGTAAGGACTCGAGTAGCAGCATTCTGGATCAGCAGCAGCTGTCTAATGGATTTTTTTTTTTAGGAAGACCAGTAAATACTGTGTACAGTAGTGAAGCAGGCTAAAGATAAATGCATGAACGAGTTTTTCTAAGTCCTGTTGAGTCTTTGTTGGGCTTTGTCAGAGCTTTTGAGCATCACAGACAAAGACAAAAAAATATATTATTGCCCTTTTGCTTTAACCAGTGGATTGTAACAGTTTTCAAGTCATACCACAGCTTCTCAGTTGGATTTAGGTCTGGACTCTGACTGGACCATTCTAACACACGTGTGCTTTGATCTGACCCATTCCGTTGTAGCTCAGGCTGGATGCTTCAGGTCGTTATCTTGTGAACCGTCTCTAGTCTCTAGTCTTCTCCAGCCTCTAACTGGTTTTCTTCCAGGATCATCCTTGTTTTAACTTCCTCCATCTCCCCACCAACTCTGACCAGCTTCCATGTCTCTTCTGAAGAATAGCATCCCCACAGCATGATGCTGCCACCACCATGTTTCACAGTGGGGATGTTGTATTTAGAGTGATGTGCAGTGTTAGTTTTCTTCCACATGTTTGCTGTGTCCCTATGTGGCTTGTTACAAACTCCAAACAGGACTTTTTTTTGGCTTTCTTTCAACTACATCTTTCTCCTTCCACTCTTCCATAAAAGCCAGATTGTGGAGCTCCTCTTAAAAATCACAACTATGTGGTTTGCTTTTTGACATTTTGTCAATTTATTTATCTTTGTCAACTGACCAGAGAAAAAAAAATCGAAGCTATAAATTTAAATGAGCAAAACCATAGATAAAAGCTAAAATTAGCAAAACTGTAGCTACAAAATACAATTAGCCTAATTGGGTAAAATTAGCATAAGCCAAATAAACAAGTATGCTGAAAAAGATTTCAAAAAGAACAAGGGAAATTTGTATTTTCTGTGAAAATGCAAAAGGAATGCTGGAATGAAGTTTGGAAAGGTTTGAACTAAATTGTTCAAATTAAGACAAGCAGAACAAAACCTAAAATGAGCAAAACTGTAGCTAGAAGCTGAAAATAGAAAAACATAGTTAAAAGTTGAAATTAGTAAAAAAAAAATAATTAGCTAAATGGTAAATGTGTCAGGTTTGACGGTAACGGAGGCAAACCCAGAGAGCAGACTCATAATGAAAACTAATTTATTAAGTGTAATGAAATGAAACAATGATCTGACAGAGTAGTGGAGAAAGTGACTGGGTTTTAAACACAGAGGAAAATGAGGTAAGTGGACACAGGTGAGTGAACATAATTGCTGGCAGGTGGAGATGGGCGTGGCAGGAAAACAGATGACAACTGGGGAGAAGTAGATGATATATACACACACAGACAATAAAAACAAAACATGAACACAAACTTGAAAAGAATACAAAGACAGACTACACAAACCCAAATCCCGACAAAATGTAGCAAAACAGTTGTGAAAAGGTAAACTTTGCTAAGCTAAATGTAGAAAAACTGTATTTTAAAGGCAAAATTAGCAAGACAGTAGCCAATGCTAAAATGAAAGTAAGGTAAAACAAAAATAAAGTCAGTTTTTTGAAGCAGATTTTAGAGAACAATGTCTTTGAAGGAACCGAAGGGATCTTGATGTAGTTCTGTGGAAAAATGTCTGTAAATATAGTTAATCAAAAAAGTATCAAAACTACAAATGGTGAAGTCATGTCAGAACAAAAACTAATTTTATTGAGTTCATGTATGAAAAGGAAAACAATAGTCTGAATGCTGAGCATTCACACTAAAATGTTTTAAAGGAACTGAAGTGATCTCAACATACAACCCTGACCCCAATTCTGACAAAGTTGGGACATTGTGTGAAATGTAAATACAGAATGTAATAATTTACAAATCTCATAAACCCATGTTTTATTTATGGGGAAACACTGTAAACATATCAAGTGTAATAATTAGCACATTTTGGGGAGAAGGTAAGGTAATTTTGAAATAAATGTCAGCAACACATCTCAAAAAAGTGGGGATAGAGCCATGTTTAGAAGTATCCCCTCTTCTTTTCACAACATTCTGTAAACGTCTCACTGAGCAGACTGGTGAACCTCTGCCCATCTTTACTTCTGAAATTTTCAAGGCACCAGCATACTCCATAAGAAGTCAAGAAGTCAGTTTGCGGTCATGTGGTTGCGAGATGTTCGTTTTCGCACCCACCTTTCATTGTCTATAACAGAGATCCCCATCCCCCGGGCCGCGGACCGGTACCGGTCCGTGGATCATTTGGTACCGGGCCGCACAGAAAGAATAAATAACTTACAGTATTTCTGTTTTGTTTTTGTTTTTTTTGGAGTCTGAACAACATGTATTTTGAAAAACTGACCGGATTCTCTCCACTACAGTCGTCTATGACTCCCTCTTGATGCGTGTCAAAACGCTCATCTAGGTCACGTGATACGTTACCGCTACAAACAAACCCACAAGCTAGCAAAATGAGTAACAAACAAGCATCTCTGGAAGCCCTAGATGAGACCGTCTCATTACTGAGAAACCCACTGATTCAGCGTTATGGTGAGTTGTATTCTTTGTGCGCTTTATATTTGTGGTGCATCTTATTTTAAAGGGCATGTTTAAACATCGCCATATGGACCAGAGAACATTAGGGGGAGGAGAGGGTGTTATTCATGTTGACGCAATACCAGGAGGCAACTAACAAAGTTGAGAGTACACGTTGGATTTATGTTTATTATGTTTTTAAAAATACCCCCGTTTACATGCCGGTCGTATTATTTCATCATGTTGTATTTATCCACCACGCCTTTAAAGGCCGGTCCGTGAAAATGTTGTCTGTTAATGAACCGGTCCGTGGAGCTAAAAAGGTTGGCGACCGCTGGTTTAAAAGATCTGATGTGTTTATTAAACAGACTAAGGCAGTACACGCTGTTTGTCATTTGCAAATTTGACAGTGCACAATAATGAGCAAACGAAGGTAGCCGCCTGTGTCTCGTTGCAGTCTTTTTAAGCTCATGGGTTTATAAGTTCTGCTGCCTGGAACCATTGAAAAGACAGATGTATTTTCTGACAGCCTCGGCCAGCTGCTTCTCAGCAGAGCAGTAGAAGCAAACTGACTCCATTAAAACTGACCAGCTTTTCCACATAAACATCCCCACAATAACTTCTGACCAATCACACAGTACATGGCACAAACCCATGTGCAAAACAGTTTGGCCCGGTCCTTGTGTGGAGAAGCGGCGGACAAAGCTGCTATGCCAACAAAATGATGCAATTTTTGTCACACAATCACATACATATGAGCTGACTGTGACTTCTCATGGAAAATGCAGACAGCTTCAGCCTCTAAAATGCTCTTTTTATACTCAGTCCTCTCACTGACCTGTTGCCAGTTAACCAAATTAGTTGTCAAATGCTCCTCCACCTGTTTCTTATAATGTACCACTTACTTTTACAACCTTTTGGTGCGCCTGCCCCAACTTTTATGGCATGGGTTGCTGCCATCAAATTGAAAAATTACCTTAAAAATTACAGTTTCTTAAACATTTGATATGTTTACTATGTTCCATTGAGAATAAAATATGGGTATATGAGATTTGCAAATCATTGCATTCTGTTTTTGTTTACATTTTACACAATGTCCCGACTTTTTGGAAATAGGGGTTGTATTTTTACAGGAAAAAAACATTTGTAAATTTTGAAAAGTACAAATAATACAAATACCAAAAGTCATAGCACACAGTTCCTGCTCAAGCTGAACGTTTGGATATATCAATTGTTAAAATAGCACAAAATATGCAGAAGTACAGTGGTCAAAATATTTATGGAACAAACTATAAACTAGAAGAAGAACAGAAGTCCTTTTTCAGCCAGATATGTCCTTTTTTATGACCAAAAGAATTTCTTCTTCCAGGATTCTATAATTCTCCTGGCTTTTATTTGGCTCCAGTCTTATTCTCACATAGGATTTGATTTGCATGGTGCTTCCAACTTTGTTCGCTCCCTTCCACTTCTGCTAGCTGTAGTGAGTGAAGTAATCTAGTCAAAGAAGAATTAGCACCATTGGTTGATCACACTCACTCTTCACGCCACATTTCAGTCTGCACCGTATCACCAATCATTGCTCCCAGCATCGGGAGCTGGTGCCCGTCATCAGCGGTTACAACAGTGGCAGCTGGCCAATAGAGGGCGCTGCCCCACCACTCACATTACCTTGAATAAGACGTTAAAAAAAAAAATTAAAAAATTAAATAGTACAATAAAAATATTTCGAAATATATGTATATATATTTTTAGTTGTGTAAGATAAATATTTTATAGTTAATGATAAGTAAAGTTGTTTCGTTCTGCGATGTTGTCTGATTGGTGACGTATTTCCACCCCGGGGTGCAAAAATCTTTGTCCATAGACTCGCGTTAAAAGTTGTACATGCGCAGTAGCTCCTCTTCAGTACAAGAGATAAGACCGTTCAGGGCGCACCTCTCCTGCGCCCAGAGCTGCTGAATGCAGCTGTATTTACATTTCACCACCCTCCCGCCGCTGGAGCGTGGGACTCCCACCATGGAAGCTGACGTCACATCCGTCTGTCATAAAGTTCGCCTGATTGAAAAGTCGAGCCGCGGGTGAGCTGCCTTTTATTCAAAGACAGCAATAAGTTCATTACTTGACTAAGTTACATACAAAAGGTAATAAATAAATTCATAGTTAATAATTAGTTTAAGAAAATTTATGCTAAAATCTGTTAGAATGTTTGGTTTTGAATTCTAATCGGAGTGAGACATCCGATCTTCGTTATATTGTACATTAAGAATACGTGACGTAGTGAGTGCTCGCATCATAAAACAAGCTTTGACGTATTTTCTCCAGTAAAGTTTTGAAAAATAAGGTTGAAAACAGGTCTTATAAATGCTAAATGTGTCCTACAGGCTTGTGCCTTGGGAGACCTCCGTCTTTGTAAGTATTGGTGTGTTCAGGAAGCACTTATGCATTTATATGTACATTATGTTGTTGCTTTTGTTGTTTTAATTCATGTAAATACACTGGTGTGATACCTTAGTATATGTTTTGGTCCAAAACATATACTAAGATATCCCATAATAGACATATACCAAAACCTTTGGTATATGTCTTTTTTGGATTTATAGCCCCCCCTGGAGAAACTCCACCAGCCGCCACTGGGTTACAAAATATCTAAACCTAAGTGTAAATTCATGGATGAAGTAGAGAAAAAAATGTCGAATGTTTTCATCTTAATCGTGATATGTGCGAAGCCTGACGTGCAAAGTAGGCACTTTTGCGTCAGGGTCAAATAAAGGTGCCAGTGATCAAACCTTAAAACTGCTGTGAAATTGAGGCTATGGTATTGGGGCATCTTTTATAGTATTGGGGCATCTTTTATTAATGTCTTATTAATGGACAGTAAAGTCAGTTATATACTAATGCTTATTAATAATAAATGTGGATACATTTGTTTACTGACTCAGCATTCACAGTGAATTTACCCACTGAACATATCACCTTTGCCATCACCACAAAGGTTGCATCTCCAGAAATTTCTCTGGAACTCCTTTTGCTTTTTATTTCACATTTGGAAAAAGTCTGCGTGTGGTCAGATAACTGGTACAACATGTCCTATAATAATGTTACTTTAAAGTAACTTGAAAATGATGCAGCCATCATTTGAAAATTCCTTTCTTCGCGGGCCGGGCTGAGCCCCCCAGCATGTCCACGTCCTCGGAGCGCCTCTGAACGGACCCAATGTGGCGGACATGAACCGTGAAAAGGATGAGAGGTACAAGGTTAACGTTGCATTATTTGGTTCTGCCGCAGCCTGGAGGAGGAGGAGGAGCGGGAGGAGGGCGAAGCTTGACGCGGGACGTTTCTGGTCCGGAGCACAGCGAACCGAGTCCGGCTGACAGGAGCACAATGATAGGAGGGAATACGGGACGATAACGGCCGTTAGTGCGAGATGGACAGGCAGTGAGACCAGCTTTAACTTCCCCCGGTGGCGGTTCAGCGTCGAAATGGTAGGAAACCTGTTCCGCTCCAAGAATGGTTACTGTAGCAGTGTCCCTTCCTTCTGCTGTGCTGCTTCTGCTCCAAAGAAAAAAAAGACGCAATGCGAGGAGTTCAGCTACGCAGCTGAAAATGGGGCTGTAGTTGCATTAATTTCTCTGTATGACAGCGAGCCGTGTCTTTATTTTTCTTACCGTCTATCAGTTTGTATGCAGTTCTTATTACAAGTAGAAATATAATATTCCCAACACACTACTCAGTGTCACAGCACATCTGAAAAAGAAAAATGTATTATGATCAAATCTGAAATCACGGTATGCAACCCCCTCCCCCTCTTCATACTTAATTACAATTTGAACTTATCCAGTTGGCGTTTCCCGTCAAACACTCGGACCAAGGCGGAAGCGGATTATTAAAGTTCACGTCTCGTCAGCACGAAACTCGGATTTTGGATCGGAGTGAGCCGAGTTTGTCAAAGGGTTATAAAACAGAACAGGACTGTCTAAAATGTGTGAAACAATAAGTGAAGCCCGTGATAAATTAGAATAACAGTAAAAATCCAGCATTATTTAGTGGAGCTTTGAACGGTGTGACGTAGGGTGAGAGGTGTCGGTGTCGGTGTCGCACGCGCTTTATCCCATCTGCAGATGTTGTTTTGTGGACGGTGGACGGTGTTCGGACGGGCGGGCTGCCTCGGTGTGTGGAGCCCGTTTATGGCCCCACTGTGTCGAGGCCAGTACGTGCTCGGTTCGGTGTCTCTGCCCTGGTACCGTTCGTCACGCGGGACGGGGAAAGGCCAAGTTGAAGTTCAGCTCCAGCCTCCCGGTTTGTGGTGGGCTGGACGTGTTTATGTTAGTCAGCAGAAAATGGCCGCAGTTCGAGCCAGCGGGTTGAGTTGAAACGAGAGGCCGATAGAGGGCCTCCTTTCCCGGCTTATGACCGAGGCAGTCGGCTGCTGGTGAAAACACAGGTCTGCAGTAAAAAAAGAAATCTCTGACTCTACACAATGAGCCACTGGTCTTCAGCTTTGAAGCAAAACATTCTAGGAAGACATGTGGGAAGAGTAGAAAAGGTTTTAGAACTGCATCAGGCCACAGTATGCAGGGAGATAAAAATCCAGTATTATATTACATCCTGAAGTGCTCCTTTGATGAACTGCTGCTTTAAGCCCATAGTTTGGTGTGGGTTGAATTCAGAATGTCATTAAAAGCCAAGCGTTCCCTGAAGGGATGCATATCACCCGCCACCTTATGTTGTGGTTTTGGTTAGACGTGGGAAATATTAAGTGTCAGCTCATGAGATGGCACACTAGAGTCTGTGTTGTGAATGACTCTCAGCTCCTGCTAAGTCCATTTTTAGCTCAATTATCAGTAAAATTGACTGAGTGAAAGTCATTTTTGTGTTGGCTAATGTTGGTATGCTGTGGAGACCATCTTAATTTCTACAGACTCCAAAAGTTAAAACAGCTGTAGATGTACACGCAGCCATGACCTTCTGAGAGTTTTATTAAATCCATTCTGTGATTCGTGAGGTATTCTGCGAATCGACACAAAGGGTTTATACCAATACCAAAGGTTTACGGAAAGATCTCACGCAATGAGTAGCTCTCGGATTATGTGTTGTGAATTACTCTCAGCTACTATCACACCAAATCTTAGCTCAATATTTGTAAAATTGACTGAGTTAGAACAAAGGTCAATTGGTTGTGACAACCATCTTGCATAGGGTTGACTCCAAAAGTTAATTAGGTGTAGATGTACTAAACTAAAGATTTACTAAACTTCATCTAGTGGTTATGAGATATTTTAGTAACAGTCACTCAAACACACTCATACAAACAGGCACAAGCAGAAACATTATTGCAGTTTTGGAAATTTCATACAAAAAAAAAACATTACATTTTGCTCTGACTTTTGGTAGTGATACATCATACGATTTAGATGAAATTAGCAAAAATCTACAAGAATTTCCCTGTCCACAACAATATGATTTTGTTGAAACAAGTGAGTAACCCCAGTCCTCTTTGGACCTCTATAACTCATACACTTCACAACAGAAACATCATTCAAAGTTTAAACGGATCATAGAAAATTGGACTTTACATAAATGATCTGGCATTTTGAGATCCTTTATGTTTTTTTACACAGTCACAGTTTAAGTTTGATGATTTTTGGAGATTTTTCCACAGAATGTTCAGCTCAGAGTAATGACTTCACAAACTAACTTTTGAGCAATCTAAACTTTCAAATATTTTGGGAATTTTGTTTTTATTATTACTTCCACAAGTATTTAAACTTCTTTTACAGTTTGTACATCAAAACCTCAGCATTTTTGTATTCTTTCACCCTGAGTGTCTGTGACTTCTACAGGACTTAGTTTTCTCTTAAATCCCCCTAGTGTAGAGTCTGCTCACCCAAACTCTTATTGACTTCCATTGTATCTGAGCTCAGAATTTTCTTTGCAAAACTGGAAGTGAAGGCTTTTCTTTACCTTCTCTTATACAGAAGGTAGAAACACTGAAGACAGCAACATGTACATCTGTGATGTCACTTAAAGTTCAAGATTTTTTAATATAACTTGTAATTTTTCATAGTGACTGTTAGTGCTGGGTGATATAACGATACATATTGTGGGGACGATAGAAAAGTGTCTATCGTGATATATTTTCTTCTATCGTTTCTATCATAATTTTATCAATGATTCATGTAAATATTTCATAACCTAGGCTACGACGAATGTATTAGTGTTGTCACTTTGCATAAATTCAGTTTATATAAGTGATAAATAATAAGAAAAAATAACTATTTTGCGAAGAACCTCCGTTTTGCGACATGACGCTGCTTTACGTGTGGGTTTGCGACATGCTTTACGGCAGCGGCTTTCTGCTGCTGCCCGGCGGCACACCGTATTCTGTGACCCACCGTATGTGTCGGCGGTTAAGTCATAAGTGCTGAAAGATGGAGACGCATGAAGTATCAAACCCGGGGTCGCAACAAGTAGAGACAGCCAGCAGGCAGCCCAAGAAGAAAGACTTTTACCAAAACGAGGGGGACGTCTGTGATTTGGTTCAAGAAGTCCGACACGGAGCAGGAAAAGGTAATATGCTAACTCTGCTAATGCTAATGCTAACTCTGCTA
>NC_051447.1:1885479-1894907 GCF_001649575.2 Kryptolebias marmoratus
TATTGCTGCACTAAAATGCAGCAGATCTCATTTGTGAAAGTTCAGTTAAATGTCACTTCAAAATAAAGCTTGAAAAAGGTAAGAAATTAGATTATTTTTTTCATATTTTTCAGAGAATAACTGACAACGCACGTAATTGGGGTATATCGTGATATATATCGTTATCGTGATATAAAATTATCCATATCGTGATATAGGATTTTTTCCATATCGCCCAGCACTGGTGACTGTTTGTTTAAGGCTCACTTTCAACTCTGTGTGTCTGTCCACCCCTCTAAAGAGGGCTGTCAGGGAGTGAGGGACACAGGTGTGTGGTTACCATGGAGACCCTAATGAACAACTGGCAGCTGCTGCAACATTTTTTTTGATCTTAGCCCTCTTTACTCTTCTTCTACAGTTTATTCATCAAAATGGTGGCATTTTATCAGCTTAGATCATTCCAAGAAGAAGTCCTAAATTACCACAGGGCTCTAGAGAAGAAAGGTGATAGACGTTGGAACCTACGTTGTAGTAGGTGTACTGGCATCCTTCAAAATGTCTTCAGAAATGTAGATTCACTTCTGTTCTTTTATTACAGCCCCATTATCTTTTTCCATTTGTAAATCACACAGTTCTGAGTGCTGCATTAGACCTCTGGTCTTATTCCACAAAGAATGATTATTTCAAACCTATAAAGAAATGGTTCTCATGCTGCCTGATTTTTTTTTTTTTTAATCAATAGCCTATGCATTTGTGCCTTGTCACTGTTTCTAAAAAGCAACTGAACTTTTTTTTTGTTTGTGTAGACATTTTGCTTCCCATCTCGGAAGCTTTGTCACTTAAAAAAACCTGGACAGTTTGGAGTTTCAAGCTATGAACTGCAGGAGTATATGAGTACAGTAGAATTCCAACCATTAGGATGTGTTTCTCCTGCTACAACAAACAAAAAGACACCAAGACCTAAAAATACAGCTGTTTAAAACAATAGGGGTTAAAAAGAAAACATAGTAAAGCTGGTAGGGAGAAGAGATCTCTGGTGAACACAATTTGGCACAACGCTGGTTAGAAACAGCCCTTCAGCGTTTGGAAACGTTTTATAAGTCGTTTCATCTCAACACTGCTGCAGCTGTGGACTTTGCTTTATCCGCCATGAAAGTTTGAAACTTCAGCTCAGGCAGAGCCGAGCGGAGCTCATTTGACATATGTAGGTATTACTAGCAGTGTGGAGAAAATATATATATTTTTTCTGTTAATATGTTTAAGAAATTTAAAATTAAGATCATAACAAAATGTCTTGACTAAATATATTGACATTAATGAATGATATTCAGTGATGTTGACTACACCAAATAATCACGGCAGCCCCAGTTGCATCCCATTTATTTTGTAAACTTAGTATCCCAGTCCCAAAGTATCCCATTTCTGTAAGTATTCAGACCTTCTGTAACAACATGTGAAATAAAGTTCAGGTTTCTCCCATTACTTCTGATCTCTGCCGAGATGTTTCAACATCTTGATTGGAGCCCATCTCTGGTAAATTAAACTGAAAGGCTCCCACCTCTCTACAGAAGGCCTCCGAGCTGACAGTCAGAGCAAAAACCAAACCATGAAGTCAAAGAAACTACCAACACCCTTCCAACAGTGAACCATGGTGGTGGCAGCATCATGATGTGGTGGTATTTTTCAGGAGCAGGGCCTGCAGAGCTCAGAGGCAGGATTTTTGCAAAGAACAGATCTGAGGAGGCTACAAAAATTGCTCTGAAGGTTCTTTAGAGCTCTATTATGGACTCCATTAATCTCAAATGTACGTTTGGTACAGCTAGGACCCAGACTACACTGAGCAATTAGGGGGGAGGACCTTAGTGATGCTCTGACTGAGCTGCAGAGATCCTGTGTGGAGAATGGACTAAGTTCCAGAAGAACAACCAGAACCAGCTAATTCAAATAATACCCTGTCAAACAGATGAATCTGAAACTAATCAAATGTATTTATCACTGTGCTTAATCTGACTACCACAAAAAATGAAACACATTAGTCAGTACAGAGTAAAATGAAAGTAGTCTTTGTCGTTTTAAGTACAAATATAGAACCAAAAATGTCCACAAGTGGGTCTGAAAGTCCCACAATTTAAAGAAGGCTTATTATTAAGGCTGTATTGTGCCAAATAAATCATGTCTCTGATTAAATTTCTTACAAATATTTTTTTACAATCAGTAGAACACGTTTTCCATTTAGAAAACCATGAATATAATGCTCAGGGGTGGGGGTCACATTTTCACATGTTTAACTGTGTGAGTTCTTGTTTAAACTGATATAAAACTTTCTGTACAAACATCATTTAAAAGGAGGTAAGATGACACTATCTTTACTTCTAAAACCTCCTTAAAGCTGCTGTCTCTCTGCTCCAGGAGGGGATTGCAGAGGATTGGTGCATTGCTGCTGTGGAAAATAAAAGCTCTGTTTTGAACAGTCTGTCTTCAGTCCTCTGTTTGTTTTCGGTGAAATGCTCACACACTTTCGAAAGTCTTTGTTTTGATTTTTATCCACCTTCTTCTAGCTCTTTCAGTCTTTTCCTTGGGTTCTTCTTTGTTTAAAGACTGCAGTCTTGGAAACAATAGAGAGGATACTGCCCCCAGTGTTCCAGTCATGCACTGCAGTTACAGAAACATTCATGTGCATCTTTATGATCAGAACCTTTTATTAATAGCTCTGTATACAGTCTGTCAACAATAATAATCGATAATGTTTTTTGTAGCCAACTAGTTGACTAACTGTTGCAGCCCTAACTTAGAAACAACTCTGTGACTGACCTGGAGTGGCCCAGTCAGAACCTTGACTTCAACTATATTAGGTTCAGATCCTTATTGCAAACATATTTTTTTCCTTCACTTTCATAGAAGCTGATATACTTCCAAACAGTGGCTTTCAGTGCAGGAGGAGGTGTTTGCATGTCTCAGTCAGCCATCTGGTTAATGTGTCTCTGCTATGTGCACACCATAAACTGTCTGGGTGCTACACTTCCACACTTTAGAATTCCACCTTTTGTGTTGCTCATGAAGTTATTAACATTAAATAATAATCAATTTTTGATATTTTTAAATAGATTTAGATTCATTCATGTCCGCATCAAGTTTTACACNTGTGTGTGTGTGTGTGTGTGTGTACAGTCAGTCTTTCAGATACACATGTGCTCACCCCCCTCCCCCCCACACACACACACACACACACACACTGTGACACTGCATGGAGAAAAGAAGCAGGCATTTGTTTTGTGGAATCTGGGGCCACCTGTGCCAAAATGTGCACGTTACTGTCCTCAGAAGAATGTTCATTATTGTTGAGATGTAGGTGAACACTGAATATTGATATGAGGACTTGGCTCTCCTGTGTAATTGTTGTTTAGTTCCTCTTGTGTAAAGGTTCAAACACTTCTCGCTGCACCTGAATGCATACATCACCCAGCTTCTGTGTCTTTGTCCAGATTGTGCGAATCTAATGAGATGAGATGTTCTCATCACCAGTGTTTTATGGTAAGCCTAAAGTGGAACAGTGTCCTTAGCTTTCTGAGTCTGAATTCCAGCTTCAGGTGGAACACCCAAACCCAAACTGAGCGAAGTTCTGTATGCAGTTCAGTGCAGCAAAGAATGTCCAGAACTCTATATTACAGAGACCAAACAACCTCTCCACAGACGCATGGCTCAACACAGGAGAGCCACCTCTTCTGGACAGGACTCAGCTGTCCACCTACACCTCAAGGATAAGGGACACTCCTTTGAGGACCAAAATGTTCATATTTTGGACCGAGAAGACAGATGGTTCGAGAGGGGGGTAAAGGAAGCCATCTATGTCAAAAAGGAGAAACCAACATAAAACAGAGGAGGAGGTCTCAGATTTCAGCTTTCAAAAACATATAATGGAGCTTTAGGCCTGATCCCCAGTCAGTTTCACTCCAATCAACACCTGCACTCATGTGACAAGAGTGGCCCATCAGTGAGTCAGACAAACAAGGACCCTAACGAGCCTCCATTGTTAGGAGAGTGAGAACNTATTTGCAAGCAATCCAGCTTACATCACATCTCAGCTTTAAAAGCTCAACTCCACACTCTCTATTTCTGAATTGAGAAAGCTCCTCGGATGAGAAGCGAAACGTCTTCAGCTACAGAATAGAAGTCCAGTTGTTTTTGTTTTTTTTACCTTTTTCGAAGTCTGTCCGTGTGTGTTTGTGTATTGTGATTAGAAAGCAACTTATTGTGTTATATATTCTGTCCTTTTTTATTATTGCATTGTTTATCCATTTTTGTAACTTGTCAAGGGACTGCAGATGCGAATTAGCTTTTGCTATAATCTGTTACAGCGCATTAAATGGTGACATTTATGTTTGAGTTGTACATTGTCCCTTTTTTAATTAAGTTCATTATCACAATATATCACAAGCAACAATGCTGAAGTGGATTTCAAGGAGCCCAAGGTGGTTTAAAGACTCTAAATTCTCCACTTATTTCAAAGGAAAAAATGCAAATGAAGGTAAATATTTCAAAAAATATAAAAGTTCCAAAAACTATAAGTAAAGTTGGTATTGTAAATCAGGGGTGGCATTGTGGTTAGAGCTGTTGCCTCCCAGCAAGAAGGTTGCAGGATCGCTTCCCTTTCTGGGTGGAGTTTGCATGTTCTCCCTGTGCACACAGTGGTTTACTCCGGGTACTCCGGTTTCCTCCCACAGACCAAAAACATGCATGTTAGGTTAATTGATGACTCTAAAAATAGGAGTGAGAGTGTGAATGGTTGTTTGTCCTGTTTGTCTATATGTGTCCCTGCGATGGACTTGCGACCTGTCCACGGTGTCCCCCGCCTCTTGCACAGTGACTGCTGGGGATAGGCACCAGCTCCCTGTGACCTGGAATAGAGAAGTGGGTAAAGAAAATGGATGGATGGATGGATGGGTATTGTAAATCAATCTTGGGGCTGTGGTAGCTCGGTGGTCAGTGCCGCGGTCTTGTAATCCTGAGTCTGCAGGTTTGAGTCTAGGTTGTGTCAGGAAGGGCATCTGCTGTAAAACTTGCTAAATCTTTCATGTGAAGTTATCTCACTGTGGTGTTCCCTGCAGAAGGGAGCAGCTGAGAACAACAACAACATTGTATATCACTCTGATTTCTGAAGATTGACCATAAAAATCCCATATTGATTGGCCTCGAAAGGCTCTTTCACAAGACACCTCAGGCCGAGACTCATAACTACACAAGAGCAGCATGAAGATTAAGTTTTTATGAACTTGTTGATTTGTTTTGCTTTTGCAAAAAGTGTTGTACTCTATTGGAGTTATTTTAGAGACAAAGTAGAGCAGCATCTGAAGCAAGATGGGGTTAAACAGGTGAGACTAGGAGAGTACAGGGACACCATCAGTGACTTTGTGAAGTGGTGCAGCCACAACCATCTGCAGTTGATATCACCAAGACAAAAGAGACTGTTGTGGACTTTAGGAGGCAGAGGTCCAGACCGCCCCTTGTGACTATTCAGGCATTGTCTCTAGCCACAGGTACCTGAGAATAGAGCTGGACAGTAAGCTGGACTGGATCCACTCAGATGTAGGCTCTGTACAAGATGGGCCAAAGCCACTTAATACTGCTGAGATTCTTTAACATCTGCAGACCTGGACTGTGCTCCTTCTACCAGACTGTAGTGGCTAGTGGCTAGTGCCCTTGATCAGGGAGGAAAGCTCCACATGCAGGGCTCTTCTGGATAGAGCTCAGCAGGTTGCAGAGATGAGAATGCTCTTAAAACTGAATTCCATTCTCAGAAACACCTCCTACCCACTTCACACTCTGCAGGTTTCACAGAGAAACACCTTCAGCAACGGGCTGACCCCTCTGATGTGTAGGACAGAACGCTACAGGAAATCATTCCTTCCAGCAGTCATTAGGCTCTTCAATAAACAATAACAACCTGGAATCTTCATTCACTTGTTTTTTTATTTAGTCATTTATTCATCTTGTAAATATTAGCACAGTAAACTATATATGATAGATCATATATCATTACAGCTTGTAATATGTCAAATTACATGGTATTTGTTTTTGTTATTTGTCTTATGTTAAATGTAACTGCTGTTGTAACACAACAATGTCCTGCAAAGGAATTAATAAAGTACCTATCCTATTCTGTTTGACTCACAGTCAGGAAGAGAGAAAGTTCCTGTTTTAACACTTTAAAAACTGACTTTTTGTTGCCTAATACTGCTGGGGTAGTTTCTCAGTCATCCAGGACGTGGCAAATCCAAAAAGAATGAAAAATTTCTGTGGTTGTGTTGCTTCCTATTTGGGGAGCTTTCTCAATTCAAACCTGGAGATAGGGAGGTTTTAAGCTTTAAGCTGCATGAGATGCTCTGTTTATGCATCTTCACTAACACAGCATAATCTCACTCCCCTCCAACTAGAGGGTCGTCATGATCTTTTGTAGTCATATTCTGTGTCAAGGTTATGAACAATTATTATCTTACCTGTTGTAGATAGCTTAAATGACCACAGTTTGGAGAACTACAAGTACATCTCAGTAAATTACAATATAATTGAAAAGTTAATTTATTTGAATAAAACAATTTAAAAAAATGACATTTCTTCAGTAATAATGTCTTGGTTTCACTTTTTGAATTCAAATAGATTACAAATACAAATAAATTACTTTTTTGATGAAATTCGAATGTACTGAGATGTACTTGTGCAGTAGTTTATGATAAATGTGTTTGCAGTATTCATCTCTGTAATTATGTGTTTTTGTTTCTCATGCAGGATGAGTTCCATCCATTCATTGAGGCTCTGCTGCCCCAGGTTCGTGCCTTCGCATACACATGGTTCAACCTCCAGGCAAGGAAGAGGAAGTACTTCAAAAAACACGAGAAAAGGATGACTAAAGAAGAAGAGAGGGCAGTCAAAGATGAATTACTGGGAGAAAAGGCAGAGGTAGGACTGTAGCTGCGTGGCACAAGGCTAAACTGAGTAATAATCAATTTTTAAAATCTTCTTAACTTTTGTCATCTAAACTAAGTGAATACATGTGGTTGTTTTGTTTTGCAATTTATTCATGTTCTTCACAATTTTGCAAATTATGCCAAACATATTATATTGCCAGCAAAATACTTAATTAACATGTTTGTTTTTACATTTTCATTCTGTTGCTAGATAAAACAGAAGTGGGCTAGCCGTCTTTTGGCTAAGCTGAGAAAAGACATACGACCTGAATGCAGAGAGGACTTTGTCCTGTCCATCACTGGGAAGAAGGCTGCTTGTTGTGTCTTATCAAACCCTGACCAGAAAGGTAAAATGAGACGCATAGACTGCCTCCGACAAGCTGACAAGGTAAACACATAAAATGTTCTTTATGTAGCTTATTCATTATCACCCGCCGCCGAAGGTGGTAATGGTTTTGTGTTTGTTTGTCTGCTGTGGGGTGGCAGTGGCTCAGGAGGTATGGGTTCGTCCCTTAACCCCCTCCCTTAAAGTTGCTGGTTCGAGCCCCCACTCCATCAGTCTCAGCCGTTGTTTCCTTGTGCAAGACACTTCACTTGCCTCGCGTACTGGTGGTGGTCAGAGGGCTCGGTGGCGCCGGCGTGATGGCAGCCTCACTTCTGTCAGCCTGCCCCAGGGCAGCTGTGGCTACAATGTAGCTTACCGCCATTAGTGTGTGAATGATTGTAGTGTGAAGTGCTTTGGGGTCCTTGGACTACATAAAGCACGATACCATTTTCCAAAATATCTCACAAACAACTGCATGGCTTTTAGAGAAACTCTCAATGTAATCTTTTACAAAACTGTAGTTGTAAATCTACAGTTTATTACCTTTTGGACTCAACCTGGTTCAAAATGGCTGCCACAGCCATCTGCTGTTAGGAAATGCAAAAATGATGAAAACTAAGTCAGTTTTACAGATGTTGAATTAAAAATTTCTTGTGGTAGTAGCTGAGAGTCATTTTCTCTACAGAGTCCAAGCACCACTAATTGCATGAGATCTTTGCTTAAAAAGTTTGCATTGTTAGCATTATTAGCATTAACCATGTTTGTCTGTTATCTACTAGACACATTTTAATAAAACTCCAAGAAAGTATTGATTGGATGTACATCTACAAGTTCAGGGTTTCCCCCAGCATATTATAAGCTTGGCAGGTCGCCAGGTTTTCCCTCCACCGCCGCCAGGTTAAGCTCTTCTTGTTTATTGTAAAATACATCATTTTTTTTATGCATTCTTTTCCACCGGCACCCCCACCGCGAGGTCACCACGCGTTGATCACCGCGCGAGGGTGCGGGCGCCAACAGTGACGCAATCCCGCTGTCCCCGCCCCTGTGCGAAGGTCCCGCGCGGTGTTGCATCGCGTGGTGGTGCACCTCCCAATTTTGCGCTCCATTCAAAATGGACAATTTCGGTGCTCTAGCAGAGGTGGTTAACCTGTATCAGCATTTCTATGATCCCTCTGTGAGAGATCACCAAGATAATCGAACGGTTCAAAACCCACGGAAGGAGATTACTGCTGCAGCTGATAAAAAGGAATGTTTATAGACCATAATGGTTAGTTGAGCTGAAATTCAGCGAGTGGCTTTACAAGACCGAATATGTAATACGTCTGTTTTTCAGAGTTCTCTGTTGTTATTCATTGGCCTTAACTTGAGACGTGTGTTGGTGCCTTGTTTGCACTTTTTCATTTATGTTCATTTAATTTATTTGTAAATGTGACTTAAATTAGGTGCTAACAATTTTTGTTTAAAAAAGTATTTCAAAAGTGCCCTTTTGTAAAACTGTAGTTGTGTAAATATTTAACACAAATATCTTCTTCTATCCTCTTTTCTGGGGGAAACCCTGAAGTTATTTATATTATAGTCAACCCAGTTCAGATTTTGAGTTAAAGTGGAAGTGGTAATAGTTGACAGTCATTCACAACATATATTTGCAAATATTTGCAAATCTTGCAAGTTGGCACAAGATCTTGCTTAATGTCATTTTTTTTTTAATTCAAGTTTTTATTGAGGAACAGCATTAAAAGTATGCATCACATTTGTTCACAGAAAGTGGAACAGTCTTATACAATCTTCTAATCAGTATGTTAAATTAGTCTATAGCATACCTCTTCAGGAGATTATCCCAGCTCCTGTTATAAATGTTCCCTTTTCATTTATTTCTCCTCCACCCCAGTTCCACACAGGAGAGTAGGGAGGACAGAGTTTGTACAAGTCTGTATCATATCAGAATAACTTTTTCCAACCGCAAAACAAATAATCAAAACCGAACAGAGTAGCTAAGGAACAATGGGTGTCACTTCACTTTCATTAGTATCAGATCTAGTGTTCATGAAAGTCCGCCACGGGGTCCAACACCTTTCAAATTTATCTTGTTCCAGTTTAAGTGCAAATGTCAGTTCTTCCATCTTGTGAATATCTTGGATGACGTTTATCCAGTCTTCTAGGGT
>NC_051447.1:1904669-1920342 GCF_001649575.2 Kryptolebias marmoratus
TCGTAGAAAACTCTCAACTTGGCCGGGAATGGTGTTTGGAATTTGATCTTTTTTTCCCAGAGGACCCGCTTCGCTTCAGTGTATTCACGTCGCCGCTTTAACACGTCTGGAGCATAATCGTGGTCCACTATGACTTTTCTCCCCGCCACTGTGAAGCCTTTCTTTTGCCAGGCTCGTTTTAGTACTTCGTCTTTTACCTTAGATGTGTTGAACTTGACTATTATGGAACGTGGGGGGGCTTCAGGCGGAGCTCTGGGCCCCAGAGAGCGGTGAGCTCTTTCTATGTTCAGGTCGAGTGAAGCCGGAATGTCCAGTTTATCTCGGAGTAGGTTGTCTATGAAGGCTGAGATGGACGGCGAGTCATCCTCCGAGCCCTCTGCAATGCCATGGAGCCTCAGGTTGTCCCTTCTCGATCTCCCCTCGAGATCCACCAGCTTAGCCTCGAACTCGTCTTGTACTTTACTTAGCTTGATAGCTAGCTCTTCGAGCTGCTGAATTCTGTTCTCCGCTTCTAAGATACGCGTCTCTGCCTCTTCCAGTCTAATGTTCACATTCTTTATCTCCTCTTTAAGCTCTCGGAAGCCATCACCATTCTCTCGACGTGATTCTCTTAGTTCTTGGAGAATAGTTTGTAAGTTAGCTGTCTCGTTAGCTGAGTCGTTAGCCGCTAATGAAGCTTCCGAGTCCGAGAGGTTAGCCATACCTTCTTCGTCCGTTTCTTCTCTTACCGTTGATTTTCGGGACACCAAAGTGCACCTTGATTTGGATTTGGGCATTCCGGCTCACTTTTATGTTTATTTTACATCCCGCATTTGTAGGTAATTTCTGCTTTTTTAAAAAATTGTCGGGGAGCCACCTGGTTAAGCTGTCGCCATCTTGCTTGCTCACCCGGAAGTCTGCAGTGGTTCTAATGTCATTTTTAAAGTTTGACCAAAAATGTCTACAACTCTGTCATTTCTCATCATATGATGATCTATTTATTATTTTACATTGTATATTATATTTAATTCAGGGAATAATGTTCTTTGTCACCACAACGGTTTTCTGTCAACTGTAAAAATCAACTGTAAAAATTTGGTCCTGTTAAAGTTATTCAGTCTGAAACTGCTTTCAACAAATAAAGTGAACGAGAGCTAAAGTTTTATCCAATCAGAGCAGAGCATGGCAGGATTGGGGCAGGCAGTGTTACTAACTTACACACTTTATCGCTTCATTTAGTGAGTTTTCAGACCCCTCTAATGACTAGTTTTCAGAGAACTGTCTAGTGACTTTTTCTGGTGTTTTTGGAGGCTTTTGAAGAGTGACATGAATGCAAGTTTGTTTTTTTCCCAAAGAGCAGCAGGTGCTGCAGTGAACCTTCCTCCATCTCACAGAGCTCACAGTCAGAGCAGGAGAGATTCACCCCACTGCATCCAGACAGTGTGAAGCTGATGCTGATAATTGCTCATAATTTCTATTGACAGACACCACGACAAATGTTCAGGAATATTTTTGTTTGATTTAGTGGAGTTATTTATTTGACATACACTATATTGCCAAAAATATTTACTCACCCATCCAAGTCATTGAATTTGGCTGTTCCAATCACTTCCATGGCCACAGGTGTTAAAATCAAGCACATAGGTGTGCAGATTGCTTGTATAAACATTTGTGAAAGAATGGGTCGCTCTCAGGAGTTCAATGAATTCCAGCATGGTACCGTGATAGGATGCCCCCTGTTCAATAAGTCCAGTCATGAAATTTTCTGGAGGTGATTGGGAAACAGCAACTCGGCCACATAAAATCACAGAGCAGGCTCAGCGGATGCTGAGGCACATAGAGCACAGAGGTCCCCAACGTTCTGCAGAGTCAGTAGTTACAGACCTCCAAACTTCATGTTGCCTTCAGATTAGCTCAAGAACACTGCATATAGAGTTAAAGTTTCATTCATTTCAGAACAAGGCAGTTCAAAGTGTTTTACATCGTACAAACACAAAATTTAAAACTCATAAAAACACCATACAACATACAAAAGAGAGCTTCATGGAAGGGTTTTTTTCATGGCTGAGCAGCTGCATATAAGCCTTACATCACAGTGCAATGCAAAGTGTCAGATGTGAAGGAGTAAAGCACACCGCCACTGGACTCTACAGCAGTGGAGATGTGTTCTCTGGAGTGATTAATCATGCTTCTCTGTCTGGCAATCTGATGGATGAGTCTGAGTTTGGCTGCTGCCAGGAGACTGCACTGTGACTGCACTGTGCCAAGTGTAAAGTTTGGTGGAGCGGGGATGATGGTGTAGGGTTGGTTTTAGTATTTGGGCTCAGCCGCTTAGTTCTAGTGAAAGGAACTAAGCTCATAATTCCCAGTGAAATTATGAGCTAATTTTTGATCACCTTTTAGCAGACCATCACTTTTTGGCACAACACTTGTGAAGAATGAGGATGAAAAGCATTTGTGTGGCTGCTGATTGGTCCAAAGGGATCCACATGGGCTCTATGGCCGAGGTGCAGCATACTATATGAGAAGTCAAGAAGTCGGTTTGCAGTCAAGTGGTTGTGCGACAATTATTTTCAAACACATCTTTCATAGTCCATGAAACACTCAGAGCAGAAGCTCCTCCCTCCTCCTCCTACAGCGTTAAAACAGGTTTCTTCTCAACTCTCCTGTCCACGTACAGATTTTTGCTCCTCTTACTTGTTTATTAAACAGACTGAGACAGTAGCCTACATGTGTTTGGCATTTGCAGATTTGATGGTGCACAATAATGAGCGGATGAAGGGAACATGTTCCTATGCTGCCCGGCCACCACAGCCACATAGAGCTGCCTGCGTCTCTGCACAGTCTTTTCAAATTCATAGGCTTCTAAGTTTTGTTGGAACAGTTGTAAAGACGGCTGTTTTCTTACAGCCTCGGCTGCTTCTCAGCGTAGGAGTAGAATCAAAATGACTCCATTAAAGCTCACTGTCTTTTCTGCATAAACACACCCATTACAACTTCTGACCAATCACACAATACTTGGTATAAACCCCTGTGAGAAAACATTTGTGTCACAAAGCTGCTGTTTAAACAGAAATGACCCAATCTTTGTCACGCAACCACGTGAACGAGAGGCAACGTCATGACTTCTTATGGAGTATGGAAAGGCCTTTAGTCAGTTTAGTTTACCGTGCGGAAATCTTGGGGATCCCTAGTGGCCGCGGAGCCCTAAGCAGCCGCTTAATTCACTTATAGACAATTTGAGTATACTCCTCTTTTCTTTTTGATTTAACTTTGACATTGAAGAGGTTGTTTTATTTGTTTTGTTTTTTTTATTTTTGGGTAGAAGGCTAATTTATGTTGACTATGATTAATTTATGACAGCAATAAAAGCACAAAATATCCAAGGGGGTGAATACTTTTTTATAGACACTATATATAGTGTATCTTGAAAATAATGTATGTTGAACATTTTTTGGTTTGAAAGTCAGTAAGTAAATCATGACATCTTAATATGAAACATAGACCCCATCTACAGTCCAGATATGCTTTATAAACAGACTTTTTTTTCTTTTTCCACACATTCTAACAAAAAAGCTGAAAAACTCATGCGGTTCTACTCAGTGGCAACATGGTTCTCATTGAGAACATACCAAAATACAGAGAACGTGCTTAGTTTTACAAATGATTCTCCAGAAAAACGTATTTTGTTTTATTTATTGATACCATTCATGATACTGGTGCTTGCTCAGTGGAGCAGGTGGAGCAGCTGCTCATCAATATTCTACAGTGGGGGTGCAAACTGATGTTTTTACTCCTCCATTTTTAACTTTTAAAACAATATAATTCTCAGCAATAAGACACAATCTGTAGTGTTTGTACATTCTAATTTTAGTCTTTAAGTTGCAAACTCAAAAATTAATATTGAAAATTGCTATGTTCTACATCCACCTCCCTCAAGTTTGAGTTGGTTCAGGCCAACTCATCTGGACACAGGTAGTTGCTGCCTTGCTACTCAGACAGCACTCAGCTATGGAGAAGCAAAAACAAACTTAGTTGGTCTTTTAGAGTTTTAACACTGCTGCATCGTTTTTTGGCTATGATTCCGACAGAGTAGAGTAAGAACACTGAAAGGCTATTGATGCTATTTAGGAGCACAAGATGCCCACAAGTTTATACAAGTTGTAAGATATAGACCATTTATGCTGATCTTACTGACATCAACCTACAGCTCATTAATTGTAGAGGATTTTTTTAAATATTGGAATAAATATGGCTTGAAAGCAAAGGTTTTGTAAATGTCTATATCTCTTTTCATATTTAAATTAAACATGGCATTTTGCCACAGTTTGTTTAAAAAATTATTAATGAATATTGTTGACTGGATTTGAACATTGATCTTCTGCATGAAAGCAAGCCGGTTTATCCATTACAGCAACTTAATATGTGCATGGTTCCATTGCTTGCCCTTACTCACTTACACTCCTGATTGTGCTCCTTCACCACACATAAAGAGGCACCTATGATATCTTGTACAATTTTCTCTGTTATTGACCAATTCAGCACACAATCAAAGTTTCTAGAAGACAAGATCAAAACAAAGAGAGACAGATGAAAAAAAAACAATAATAGTGTCTCCACTGCTGTATTAGTCTGTAGGACATGTAAGGCAAGTCACAGTGAGCATGTGTGAAATAAACTGCTGTTATCATTTCTCAGAAGCTCCAAATTTAAGATTACACCAATCCACTATAAATGGACATTAAAAATCCATCCATTTTCTTTACCCGCTTCTCCATTCCGGGTCGCAGGGAGCTGGTGCCTATCCCCAGCAGTCACTGTGCGAGAGGCGGGGGACACCCTGGACAGGTCGCAAGTCCATTGCAGAACCACATAGAGACAAACTAGACAAACAACCATTCACACCTAGGGACAATTTTAGAGTCATCAATTAACCTAACATGCATGTTTTTGGTTTGTGGGAGGAAACCGGAGTAAACCCATGTGTGCACAGGGAGAACATGCAAACTCCACCCAGAAAGGCTCCAGGCCAGGAAGCGATCCTGCAACCTTCTTGCTGTGAGGCACTAACCACTACCCCACTGTGCCACCCCGGACATTAAAAATATGTCTTTTATTTTTTACAATATATAAAATAAAGCAAATCAATAGTGATTTAGTAATTGAAGTAATATCTCACTGGGATGCAACTGTTGGCAACTAGTGGGTGGTCAGTGCTTGTGAGGGAGTCTCCAAATTGTCTTGAAACGTTTGCAGGGTTTCTCCATTTCCTTGCTGGAATTGGAACACAAAATAAATAGTTACAGAGTTGTGTCGGGGGTCTCAAACCCATCTCAGTAGCACTAGAGAAGTATTTTGACTAGCATTTTAAGCAAAAACAGTCTCAAATATTAAATTTTATCTTGAATATTCACCCACCCCCCTCCATTGTGGTTCCCCCAGTCCCATCTATCCCCCTATGTAACCCCCAGTAAAGCTGAGCTCACCCATGACCATAGTTTTCACATTAAAATCCTTTCAAATTAAACTATGATGGCTATAATGATGCTAGGGATGCTCCAAGCATTTTCTTTGGGAGAGGGGTGGGCGCCAGGTGTTGTGTCAAAAAATATACCTTGACTGGAAAAGCATCTTTAGGAAAGAAGTTGTGATGTCACTTCTAGGTTCCAGGTTAAAAAAGAACAGCCTTGTTGGTCACATTAATTCTTCAACTTTTTCCTTTTTAACTAGATTTTGAATATTTAAAAATCGCTGCCCATCCCTAGTTTTGACGCCTGCACAAAAGCTCTCCTCTGACAGAAAACATCTGAGGCAACAGCCCTGAATATCCAGGTCTAGAAACAACACCAGTGATAAATAAAAATTAGATTAAAACTGGTACAAATCTTCATGTCTTCAGTTTAAAATGTACTGAAGTAGATTAAATCATAAGCGTAGGGGCGACTGCCAGAGTGGGTAGGTATGGGCAGAGGTGGGTGAAAAAAATATGTGCACTGCCTAGAATGCAATTTTTCAAGCTGATGCAGCTCACTGATTGTAACTTTAGTGAGACTGCAATTAAAAATCTACTAATTTCTCGCAAATTTTTTTCTCAATTTTGAGTGACCAACTAGTCTTCAACAGTCACAGCCCAGTGAGATACTGGCTTTAGGCGTAAGATGGAAAACTGAGTGGCTTTGACACTGACTCTTTAATACCAGGTATACCTTTAAAACCAGAAACAGGCCCATGCCTCAGAGAGAGTTAGAGTATGTTGCCTTTAGTCATAATGCTTGTGTTGTGTCTTTCCCCAGGTGTGGAGGTTGGACCTGGTGATGGTCATCCTTTTTAAAGGAATTCCTCTGGAAAGCACAGATGGAGAACGACTGGTGAAAGGAGGCCAATGCTCCAATCCTGTGCTCTGTGTCCAGCCTCGCCATATCTCTGTCTCTGTCAAAGAGCTCGACCTCTACCTCGCTTTCTATGTACAAGAAAAAGGTATTTATTATTGCTGGAGGTGTGGTGCCTGGTCTTGAACTACAAGAATATAATGTTGTGAGACTCATTGAGTTGAAGACTGTCTTGCAAACTTTCATGACTTGGTCTTTTGAAACCATTGTTGAAAATGTCTCCACAATTTTAAATTGTTTGTGCAATAGCAGTTTAAACAGACATGTCAGGCAGTAGGACCACAAAGTCACATCCCTCAAGTCATGTTTTTTCTTAAAAATATATTTTTTAATCTCGTTCAGTCTCAGTCTAGTGGACCCAGGCTCCTGTCTCGTCACATCTCGTTACACCCCTCATTATTCAGAAATTTATTGTTTCTTAATTTTATATTCATGTTTAGACTCGTTATAGTTTAGCAAAAATTTTGGAATAAGCTAACTGCATTTGAAGTGGAAAATCTGTGACACTAAGATAGAAAAACTGCAATAAATGTGTATCCCCCACCATTGAAAGATGAAAGTGGACAATAATGTTTTTGCCTGTGTCTGAGTGTGTGCATGTGTTTGTGTGTGTCTTTTAGCAAATTGTCTTATGAACCACTAGATGGACTTTATTGAAACTTTCAGGAAATAGTCATTGGATGTTTATGTATGTAATAAATGCAAACATCTAAAATTATGTACTGTGTATGTACAGACACATTTGTGTGTACCTTTTCATTAAGGACAGAAAAACCAACAAAGGTCACAGAGATAACTTGAAACTGACAAAAGTCACTAATAAAACTCAGTCACTGCTTTTGAATTTTAGTTCAACAGAATTATTTAAAAAAACAAATCAATGAAACTGACCTTGACATAAAGAATGGTACCCTTAATATCTTGTTGCACAACCTTTTGAGGCAACCTCTGCAATCAGGTGATTTCTGTCCCTCTCTCTGAGACTTCTGCACCTCTCAGCAGGTATTTTGGTCCACTCCTACTGATCAAACTGCTCCATCTGTCTCAGGTTTGAAGGGTTTCTTCTCCAGATTGCTTATTTTAGCTTCTTCCACAGATGTTCAACAGATGTTCGATCAGGGCTCAGTAGGCCAATTCTTGGATGTTTTTAGCTAGCTGTGTGTTTTGGGTCATTATCATGTTAGACAACTCATGGCCTATGACTGAGACCAAGCTTTCTGACCCTGTGCAGCACATTTCACTCCAGAATGCCTTGACAGTCTTGATATATCTTTGTACTCTCATAATAAATTAGAGACACCCTGTGCCAGATGCAGCAAAGCAGCCCCAGAACATAACAGAGCCTCCTCCATGTTTCACTGTAGGGACAGTGTTCTTTTCTTGATATGCTTCATTTTTGGCTCTATGAACATAGAGCTGATGGGGCTTCAATTTTGTCTCATCTGTACAAAGGACATTCTCCCAGAGGATTTGAGGCTTGTCAGTATGAGTTTTGGCAAATTCCAGTCTTACTTTTTATGGTTTGGTGTCCTTCTCTGTCATCTTCTTTAGCTCTACATTGGCTGAAACAATGACTGATGGTGCAATTGGACACTGATGTACCTTGAACTTTGAGTTCATCTCTAATTTCATTAGAAGTTGTTCTGAGCTCTATGGTTACCATTTGTATTACCTGTCTCTTCAATTTGTCATTAGTTTTCCTCTTGTGGCCATTTCCAGTCCTGTAGACAATAAACTGCTGAATAATCTGAGCAACTGTAGTCACATCCAGCTGCTTGGAGATGGTCTTATAGCCTTTACCTTTAACATGATGTCAATCATTTTCTAAGCTCCTGAGACAACTCTGTCCTCAGCTTTCTGTGGTCCATGTTCAGTGTGGTACACACCACGATACCAAACAGCACAGTGACTACTTGTAACCCTTTACAAAGACTGACTGACTGACTACAAGATTGAATTTGTGTCAGCAAAAAATAAAGTTTTTATTATAATTATTAACCATTGTGTCATCTACGTATACTCCAAGATAGACAAAACAAGAAGTGGATAATTTCAATGATAGATTATTGACCAGATACTCTTTTGCCTCTCTATTTACAGCAAATACCTCACTTTTGTCAAGATAAAGTTTATATCCAGACATTTTACCAAATGCATCTAGGACTGAAAAGGCAGCAGGGATGGAGGGTGACAGGTCAGACAGGAGTAACTGGAGGTCAGCAACATACGGGCAACAGGGCAACCTTCAACTCTGCAGCGTTTTTAGTTTTGTTGGATATTACTTGTTGTAAGACTGTAAAACAATAGACAGAGGCTCTATTACAATGGCAAAAAAGAGGTCTTAATGGGCATCTCTGTCTATTGCAGTGGTTCCCCTAGGTGGGTGCAGTGCCATTGCAAGGGGGGGGGGGGGGAGATGGATGAATGAAAAAAAAAAAAAAACAGTGCCTGACTAAGTATGATGGACAGGTTTTTAACCCCATTTTGCACAGAGGCTTTTTTTAATGTATTGATAGCAACGTGGAATATTGTTACAAATAAAAAAAATATGTTTGAAATAACACTGACAGCAAAGAATACACTTCTACAGTATAGAACTAAAAAAAAAACTGTTACACAAAAGTGTTTCACTGCAAAGATGGTTTGTAGTTTGTTTTGTTGCAAATGAAGTGTGAAATAAACTTCAGTGGAGTTTGAAAACAAAATATGTGTTTATGTCTGGTTGAACGATGTGTGTGCCCGGTTGATTTTTTTTTCTTTTGTTTGAGGGGGGGGGGGTATTTTATTGTAAACCACAGGGGGGCTCAGAAGAAAATCTTTAGGAACCACTGGTCTATTGTAACATATCTGAAACATATTCAAGTGAATGTAATGTTTTTAGTGTTTTATAAAAGGTGTGAAGCTGATATTGTGCTGGGCTAGCGTAAAGTTTTGCTGACTGTGGAAAAAAAGAAATCATAAAAATTGTAATACAAATTCAGAATTTACAGATCTGAACATTTGTAGGAACATGAGACAGTGATTATGTTTTCTGCAGCCTTTCCTTTTTTATGAGCTAAAAGTCAGGAATGGTTTTTTTTCTGTCTTGATCTGCAGAGGCGGAGCAGACCAGCAGTCCCAGTCATGCTGGAGTGGGTTCGGATCAGGATGACAGTCGGACGGCCGCTATAGGTAGCAGATCTATTTAATACCCAGCATTTTGTTTTGCAACCTGTTTATATGCACTAATGTGTCATAATATCCAGTTATATGTGGCAAGTCACAATTTAACTTTAATGTCATGAACTCTGATCCTGGCACCTACATGTGAGCATATAAATATAAATTCGCTGTTCCCGGTTATCTTTTTGCAGATGGTCCAGAGTTCCAAGAAAGTTTTGTGGCATCAGGAGTTTTTAGTGTTGCCGAGCTGGTCCAAGTTTCAAGAAGTAAGTCATCAGCCACCATTTTCTTCAGCACGAATCCTTCTACAGCCTGTGTTGGAGTAACACTAACAACATTATCAAATAAAAAAGTGCAGTTTTTTTTTAAGAGAAGCTCACTCTGATGACTTTCCTGGGATGTAAAAAGGTTAATAACCACCTCGTAAAAGATTTGTTAGCTACACTTGCTGTTAGCCAGTCCTTTTGCTGAAACCAGGTCACAGAAAAACTTTGGTTTTGCTGCTTTTCCTTTTTTGAATATCCTTTGGTCTACTTGCCCCCAATTTCTTCACTTCCAGTGTTTCTCCTAAAGACATTATGGAGAATGGGTGAGAAATTAAATAATACACCTCGTTTATGTTTATCTTGCCCATCATCACACTGATCTGTCTATGTGAAACTACGTCCGCTTACACTCCCGCTCGAGGCACATTATTGTACATCGAAGCTCACTGGCTAAAGCCTGAGGCCTTGGGCGGGACTAACTAGCCCAAATGAACATTAAACAGGGGGGGGACAAGATGCCTGTCAATCATTCTGTACCACAAAAGACATTAAAGGGGACCTTGAACGAGTCAGGATAGGTCTGTGGACTATACAAAACATGTTAATTAAATTTAATACTCAAAATCATTCACCTGGTCAGTTCTGCCTGTTTTGAGCTCATTTCTGAATGAGCGGTTTTAGGGTTACGTCACTATTATGCAAATAAGCTGCTGTTGGCCTTGCCCCCCAACTCAGTGTCCCGTCTCAAAACATAAAAACTGACTGAAGGATTATACTAATTTCTGATAAAATCAAAAATTGGTATTCTGTTGCATCAATTAGTGAGATTGTGTTGTACGTAACTGAACTTTCTCTCTGTGTCACTAAAAATCTAGAAATAATATCCTTTACGTTATTAGACATATAATAGCACCTTTACAGATTTATCTCTGTTTGTGCACATCTCAAAACATTTAACTATACCATATCACGGGAAATGAGGTCAGATGGTGATTGGAAGCTGCGCAGGATAAAACAGAGCAACTGTTCTGTTGTCCGTTTTTGTCCATTTATTTTTTTGTAGTTCTGTTCTCTTTGATCATGCCTAACACATACTCTGAGTGTGACATCTTGCAAAATTGCACGAGATTGTGCTTAGTGTTGTTTTAAAGTTTTTGACCAAAAATGGCTACAATTACATAATTTCTTAACATAAGATGGTCTTAGTTTAAACCTCTGGCATGAAAGGTGGTTGGCGATATGCATTTCGATTTCCATTAAGTTAGCAGAAAAAGTATTGTATGGCTGACATTCAGCTTTGTTTCTTGTTGTTTTAACACTGTGTGTACTTTCCACATTCAGTTCCAGTTGTAACTGGAGTTGTACCTGGTTTCTCCATGGGGGATCTCCAGGGTCATCTGGCCTATGACCTGAACCAGTCCATTAACCAGCCGGTCAGCCTGAAGCGATCACTGGCCAGCACTTCATCCAGTGGGTATGTTCTCACCAAACACTCGTCTGCATCAAGTGCCTTGTATTTACCCATGTCATTAAGAATGACCTGCTCTGTTTATTCAAATTAGCCTGATTACATTGTGTTAGCTAGTTAAGTCAAAATGTTACAAACATCTGGGAATTTCATTAGATTTTGTTTATGGGGTTTTGATGAAAAAAGGAGCAGGAAGCTGAGGTAAATTGGCCAGTAGAAATTTCTGTCTAACACCATACCAGTTGATGCTACACTGCTGTTAAACCAGTATCTCACTGAGCTGCGACTGCTGGAGACAGGTTGGTGAATGGCATTCACAAGGGAGTCTCCAAAATGTCTCAAAACATTTTCCTGGAACTTTCAGTTTCCTCACGTGTGTTCTGGAGGCTCGCAGTGTTATCGCGTGAATTTTGAGTCAGTGTAAGTATTTTGAACCCATCTTAAACCCTGCTAGGTTTTGCTGCAGGCACCTTGAACCCATCTAAATTTTGTTTTGAGTGTCTCATACTTGTCTTAGATATGAGAATCCTGGAACAAAACTATCTTGATTTAGTTGCAGGTGCCTCAACCTCAAGTCTAGAACTCTAGAGTAGTATTTTGACACCTGAACATCAGATCTGGTTGATCCAAATACTCAGGAGTCTGAGGTTTGAATTAACCTGGATCATACATGTTCTCTGGCAGACTGCTGCTATGTCTGCAAATTAGTAGATTCAACAAAAAAATAGCTGAATCCCTAGAAACGCTGCAGATTCAGGTGAGTCAGGTAAAAATCACACTGGAAAAACAGCTGACTCAGATAAGTCGTACATACAGGTTTACATACGTTTTTCATACACAACATACATTTTACAAAAGTTAATATTTTGGTTAACTTGCATTTGATTTGCACATTTTGTTTTTGTTCTATCATTTGTAAGTTGTTTATTGGTGTGTGGAGTTGTAAAAAAAACAAAAATAATTAAAATCCACCATCATATTTTGTTTTTATTTATTTATTTTGCCAATGGGGAGTGGGGAATGCGCAGCTTAACCGACTTAAGTGAACCAGATCACTTTAGTGATTAACTCGAGTCCATGAAGTGAACTGAATTTACCAGCTCTTCTGAACATTTCTCCCCTCTGACAGAAAATGTTTGAGGCTACAGCCCTGAAAGTCCAGTTCAGTACAGGAATGATAAATAGTAATTATTAGAAATCTTCATTTCTTAAGTGTACTCCAGTAGACTAAACCATAAACATGTGGGTGACTACCAGGGTGGAAACAAAGCGGGCCGAGGTGGGTATAATGGAAGAATAAAATAATATGCATAGTTTAAAAAAAGGTTTGCAAGCCATCCACACAAAAATAAGTTGTTTATTTTAAACTGGACACTCAAAACAGCCACATGGCACCTGAAAATGTGCCTCCTTTTTGTAGTTTTGAGTCTCCAGCAGTTGCATGGCAGTGAGGTTCGACCTTAACTGTGCTGCTGGACTGCAGCTCACTGTCGAGAACAACGTTAACAGAATGGAATCCAAATGTTGGTTTTCCAAAGTTGCAATTTTTTTGACAATTCACAGCAAAGCAACATGCTAATTTTTGACAGAACTCATCTTAGGCTCCCTCATTCACCTTTTAGCAGATTGCAACAAATCCTCCTTCAGCTTTTACATTCACTAACATTTGTTTGTAGTGAAGCTGTATATGCTGATATAATGCTACACTTTTAAATGAATGGTAAGTCACCATCTTTTATATTTTGTGTGCATTTTGGATGCTTTGATTGGAATTATTTTTTCTTTATTTGCCTTTTATTTACTGCATACACTATGTAAAAACAAATTAAAATCCAAAACGGACATTTACATGTTTTCTTCAGATTAAACACTGATAAAGTCATCTTATTGTTTGTTTAATTCAAAAGACATGTTTACAGAGTTGGTTATGGGCATTTTACCATAAATTTGAACAAAACATAAGGTTAGTGAAGTATTTGTGAATGGTACACGTTAGCTACTATGCTCACTGATGAAAAGATGTTCCTTTTGAAATGTTGAGCCCCTCCAGTCTCCAGAACCCATCTCCCCACCACTGACCAGTTAAACATTTACTCTGTAGTTTCATCTTGGACCAAAGTTTTGGGTGTCTGTATCTGTGTCTGCAGAAGTAAACATCTGAAATCTGGTTCCATAGAGGAAGATGCTGACAGTCCAGGAGGAGAATATTATCACTCACCTTCATCTCCTGCAAGCAGCTCCAGAAACTGGACTGATGACATAGAAGGAGGTAACAGATCTTCACATACAGGCCAGTGAAAGCTTTCCTTTGAATAAAAGGGCTACCGTATTTTACGGACTAGAAGCCTTGAATTTTCTCAAAAAAACGACAGTGCGCCTTATAATCCGGAGCACCTTATATATGTAAGAAGTTGTAATGTTTTAGTACGACTAAGCATTAAGGCTCAGTTACAGTCGCGCAGGGCTCCGTGGATGGTGCGCTGACCTGAGCAAGCAGTGCAGGCGTTTCTACTTGACGCTTATGTCGGTGCAGTATTCTTCCGTTCTTTGTGATCTCTCATAGAGGGATCATATAAATGCTGATACAGGCAAACCAGCTCCGCTAGAGCACCGAAACCGTCCATTTTGAATGGAGCGCGCCGCGCGGTCTGCGTGATGTTACAAAAAAATGGCAGGTGCACGACGATGTGCCTTATAGTCCAGTGCACTTTTTATATGACAGAAGTTCGAAAATGGACCATTCATTGACAGTGTGTCTTATAATCCAGTGCACCCTATAGTGCGGAAAATACGGTAACTGTCCTTGAAGAAATGTCATCCTTTGCCTTTTATGCTGCCTGAGTTTTAGACTAAGATAATCTTGTGATGAGAAGTTGTAGCCGTTGTGTTCAGCCTGGTCAAAGTGACAATATGCACAATGTCATGTGATATTGGCAACCAAGGTTATTCAAATGTAAATGTACATCCAGTTACTGCAGACTGAATTTTTCATTCATTTCTGTCCAGTGGTTCATGAGATATTTTCTTAACAAACAGACAAATAAACACACACGGACACGGACATAAACCTGATCACCCACTTTTGTCTTTTATTAGTGGATAATGATAAGTTTATGTCTGCAGACACATAATCCTGTGAGAAAATGCCATTGCAGCATTGATGCCACTAACACTCTTTGCTACATGAACACACTGGGGTTAGTCTCTATCAGTGACAGCTACAGAGAAAGGTGATCTATTTAGTGCATAAATTGTGTGAATACTGAGTCAGCATTCAAGCTATTGTTTTCCTGTTTTTATTTTTCTCTCTGTTTAATCGAACTACTTCTGCATACTTTGTGCTATTTTTGTCATATCAAAATGTTCAGCTCATTCAGGAGATACTTTTGGATTTTGTCATTTTTAAATTTAAAAAAAAAATCTTTGTTTACAAACATTTTTCCCATAGAAATACAGTAAGATCTCTACAATTCCTTTAAAAACATTTTTCTAGTCTGCTCTAAAAAATCTGGCTCTGATTTTGAGTTCTTTTTCTACTTTCAGCTTTTACCTACCATTCTGCTACCTTTAGCAAGTATGTTGTTACTTTGAGCTTTTATCTAGTGTTCTTTTTTTAGCTTTAACAACTCAGTTTCATCTTCTTCAGCAAGTTTCAGCACAGTTATTTTCATAACTTCAGTGGAGTGAGTTTCTGAACAGCAGCATCACTAATGGAGAATAAATTGTAATGAAAAGCTCCATCATCCTCTTATAAAAACAAATTCATTCCCCCAAATAAATCTGCCTGCTCCCCCTGTGACTAGCATGTCTGAAACTCCCAATTATTTCCTGAAATATCTACTGAAGATATAAAATTAATTATGGTGGCCAACAGGTGCAAACGCGCAGCAAACAGCTGAATGCAATGAAAACACGAGTGATGCAAACTAGTGCTGGGCGATATGGAAAAAATCCTATATCCCGATATGGACAATTTTATATCACGATAACGATATATATCACGATATACCCTAATTGCCTACGTTGTCAGTTATTCTCTGAAAAAATATGAAAAAATAATCTCATTTTTTACCTTTTCCAAGCTTTATTTTGAAGTGACATTTAACTAAACTTTCACAAATAAGATCTGCTGCATTTTAGTGCAGCAATATATATGTACCTGTTACGACCCAACAATATCAAATGACAACAGACTCCATTATCTTCGGCCGGCTATAGTTTTACTTTTCACAACATTCCCGGCTCTTTTACAACTTGTTTGACCTTGCACTGTTTGGATTGTTAAATATTCTTTTTCGTGTTTCTTCTTTAAGTGATAGAAGAGGTTTGTTGTGTTGGCGTCAGATGAGAAAACAGTCTAATAGCAGAGTTAGCATTAGCATTAGCAGAGTTAGCATTAGCATTAGCAG
>NC_051447.1:1920415-1968051 GCF_001649575.2 Kryptolebias marmoratus
AAGCATGTCGCAAACCCACACGTAAAGCAGCGTCATGTCGCAAAACGGAGGTTCTTCGCAAAATAGTTATTTTTTCTTCTTATTTATCACTTATATAAACTGAATGTATGCAAAGTGACAACACTATTACATTCGTCGTAGCCTAGGTTATGAAATATTTACATGAATCATTGATACAGTAATGATAGAAACAATAGAGACGATAGAAGAAAATATATCACGATAGACACGTCCCCACGATATTTATTGTTATATCGCCCAGCACTAATGCAAACTACAAAAAACTAATGCAAATAAATAAATACATAAATGCTGCAAAAACTAAAAACACCAGCAAGTAAGAAGAACTGCAAACTTAACCGTATTTTCCAGACTACAAGGCGCACCTGAATATTAGCCGCAGAAGCTAAAATTAGGGGGAAATCCTGTTTTGTTCATACATTAGCCTCACAGGACTAAAAGCCGCAGGTGTTTTAATGTTTAATTACCATCTGTAAGAGAATATGCACAAAGGGGATTGTCAGGAAAGAGATGGCTGTTTGGGAACACATCCCTTTTATTAACATTTTGAAAAACAAGTTACCGGTACATATTTGCATAACTTTTTACAAATATGTACGAGTACCGGTAATTAAAAGAACGAAACATGTACTGTGCTGTTTAAATGAGTAACAAATGTACTGTATAACAGTAACCTACAGCACACCAGAAAAATATAATTTGCCTAAGGTGCAGTAACACGGCTTTAACAAGAAGAAAAGTCAATCATTCATTGCCATCTTTGACTTCTTCCTGCGCACTAAAACCACCAAAGTCCTCTTCTTCAGTGTCGGAAATGTACGGCACTACTTTGCCTGGCAGACAAACGTGACCAACATACCACTCTTTTCACCTGTGACTGTGTGTCTGATCACATGCCCTTCCGCCAGGCAATATAGTGCCGTACAACAGCGGAACAAACCAAAACAAATCCTCTTACAATACCACAAAAATCATAAAGAATCCATAGAAAAGCCGCACCGGACTATAAGCTTCAAAGCTTGTGCAAAAAGTAGCGGCTTGTTTGCTGAGCATTTGCACCTGTCAGCCACTGTAATTCAGGCACACAGATCTATGATGAAAAACTTTTCAATTTTTTTTTTTATATTTAAGTATATCAAAATGATACATTTTGCCAAGAGGATGGAAATAGCAGTAGTCAACACCTATTTCCAAAAGAAGGAGGAACAGGGTGACCTATAAGAGTGGAGGCAGGAGTACGCAGGTAGACTACATTCTGTGTAGAAGATGCAACTTGAGGGAGATTGTGGACTGTAAGGTCGTGGCAGAGGAGAGTGTAGCCAGACAGCATTGGATGGTGGTGTGTAGAATGACTGTTGTGGTGATGAAGAGGAAAAGAGTAAAGGCAGAGAAGAGGATCAAATGGTGAAAGTTAGGAAGGAAGAATGTTATCAGGAGTTCAGAAAGGAGCTGTTAAAGTCTCTAGGTGGTAAGAAAGAGCTTCCAGATGACTGGGCTGCTACAGCCACAGGGATTAGAGAGACAGGTAGGAAGGTACTCAGTGTATCATCTGGACAGAGAAAAGATGATAAGGAAACCTGGTGCTGGAATAATGAAGTGCAGGAAGTTATCCAGAAGAAGAGGTTAGCTGGGAAGGAAAGGGACAGCGAGAGGACTGAAGAGAGTAGACAGGAATATAGGGAGATGCAACACAGCCAGCCCAGAGCAGATCCACAGATGTCAGCAAAGAGGGAGGCAGCAAAGGCAAAACAGAAGGTGTATGATGAGTTGTACAAGAGGTTAGACACTAAGGAGGGAGAGAAGGACTTGTATTGACTGATGAGACAGAGGGATCAGGATAGAAAGGATGTGCAGCAGGTTAGGCTTGTTAAAGATAGAAATGGTAATGTTCTAACAAGTGAGGAGAGTGTGATGGGAAGATGGAAGGAGTACTTTGAGGAGCTAATGAATGAAGAGAATGAAAAGGAAAAAAGAGTTGAGGCCATAGAAACAGTGGACCAGGAAGTCGAAAAGGTTAGTGAGGAATGAAGAGGATGAAGAAGGGGAAGGCCTGATGACATACCAGTGGAGGTATGGAAATGTCTAGGAGAGATGGCAGTGAGGTTTTTGACTTGATTATTTAATGGCATTTTTGAGAAAGACAAAATGCCTGAGGAATGGAGGATAATTGTGTTGGTGCTAATCTTTAAGAACAAGAGTTGTAGCAACTACATGGGAATGAAGTTGATGAGCCACACAATGAAGATCTGGGAGAGAGTTGTGGAAGCTAGACTTAGACAAGAGGTGACTATTTGTGAGCAGCAGTATGGTTTCATACCAAGAAAGAGCACCACAGAGGCCATCTTTGCTTTGATGATGCTGATGGAGAAGTACAGAGAGGGTCAGAAAGAACTTCATTGTGTCCTTGTGGATTTAGAAAAAGCATACAATAGGGTGCTGAGGGAGGAGCTGTGGTGTTGTATGAGGAAATCTGGAGTTGCAGAGAAGCATGTTAGACTGGTACAGGGCATGTATGAGGACAGCAGGACAGTGGTAAAGTGCGCTGCAGGAGTGACAGATAGCTTCAGTGTGGAGGTGGGACAGCATCAAGGATCGGCTCTGAGCCCCTTCTTGTTTGCTCTGGTGATGGACAGTGTCAGGGTTTTGATTTATTCAACCTGCTAAGAAAGAATTACATCGGAGAGGCCCGTTGTCTTTTGTGAAGGTCTTCGCAAGAGGAGAAAATTCCACAACAGCTCCTAAGGGCGGGCTGTCCAGGAAGTTCCGCCTCCTTACTTGGGCTTTCTCTTTTATTAAAGGAAAACAGGCAAAACCAGTCCAGACCATAGTTTAAACATAAGCATAACAATAACACATAGCTGTTTGGGAGAGCCAGATGGTGTGGTGCCCGTCGTCTGACCTTCACGTCTCATGTAGGCAGTTTTACACATAAGCACAAAGGCTGATAATATAAAAACCCTAACAGACAGACTAACAGATGAGGTCAGGCAGGAATCCCTGTGGACTATGATGTTTGCAGATTACATTGTGATCTGTGGTGAGAAAAGGGAACAGGTGGAAGAGAACTTGGAGAGGTTGAGGTATGCTTGAAAAACGAGGAATAAAAGTCAGCCACAGCAAGACAGAGTACATGTGTGTGAATGAGAGGGAGGCAGGTGGAACAGTGAGGCTACAAGGAGCAGAGGTCACAAAGGTGTAGGACTTCAAGTACTTAGAGTCGACTGTCCAGGAAAACAGGGAGTGTGGTAAAGAGGTGAAGAAGAGAGTCCAGGCAGGATAGAGTGGCTGGAGAAAAGTGTCAGGAGTGATTTGTGACAAAAGGGTGGCAGCAAAGGTCAAAGGAAAGGTTTACAAGACAGTGGTGAGACCAGCTATGTTGTATGGTTTGGAGACAGTGGGACTGACAAAAAGACAGGAGACAGAACAGGAAGTGGCAGAGCTGAAGATGTTGAGGTTCTCCTTGTGAGTGACAAGGATGGACAGGATTAGAAATGAGGTCATCAGAGGTACAGCACAGGTTGAAGGACTGGGAGATAAAGTTAGAGACGTCAGACTGAGATGGTTTGGACGTGCAGAGGAGGGACAGTGGGAATATTGGTAGAAGGATGTTAGAGATGCAGCTGCCAGGAAAAAGACAAAGAGGAGACATGGGTGCAGTTAGAGAGGACATGGAGGTAGTTGGAGTGAGGACAGAGGACGCAGAAGACAGAGTTAGATGGAGAACAATGACTCACTCTTGTGACTCCTAAAAAGGGAACAGCCGAAAGAAAAGGAAGAACAAGAAGTAGACATTTTGCCTTCAGCATTTGTGTTATTGTTCGACAAGCTATACATAAACATTGGTTTTGTTACTGATTGTCAGTAACAGGACCATGCTGCTAATAAAGGTGGTTTTAATCATTTATATACACTGCCTGGCCAAAAAAAAAGTTACCACCAAAAAAATCAAAAAGTTACACACTAATATTTTGTTGGACCACCTTTAGCTTTGATTACGGCACTCATTCGCTGTGGCATTGTTTCGTTAAGTTTCTGCAATGTCACAAGATTTATTTCCATCCAGTGTTGCATTAATTTTTCACCAAGATCTTGCACTGATGATGGTAGAGTCTGACCGCTGCGCAACACCTCCTCCAGCACATCCCAAAGACTCAATGGGGTTAAGGTCAGAACTCTGTGGTGGCCAATCCATGTGTGAAAATGATGTCTCATGCTCCCTGAACCACTCTGTCTCAATACGAGCCCGATGAATGCTGGCATTGTCATCTTGGAATATGTCCGTGTCATCAGGGAAGAAAAAATCCATTTATAGGAATAACCTGGTCCTTCAGTATATTCAGGTAGTCAGCTGACCTCATTCTTTGAGCACACACTGGTACTGAACCTAGACCTGACCAACTGCAGCAACCCCAGATCATAGCACTGCCCCCACAGGCTTGGACAGTAGGCACTAGGCATGATGGGTGCAACACTTCACCTGCCTCTCTTCTTACCCTGATGCTCTCATCACTCTGGAACAGGGTAAATGTGGACTCATCAGACCACATGACCTTCTTCCATTGATCCAGAGTCCAATCTTTATGCTCCCTAGCAAATTGAAGCCTTTTTTCCAGTTAACCTCACTGATTAGTGGTTTTCTTAAGGCTACACAGCTGTTCAGTCCCAATCCCTTGAGTTCCCTTTGCATTGTGTGTGTGGAAATGCTCTTACTTTCACTATTAAACGTAGCCCGGAGTTCTACTGTTGTTTTTCTTCCATGTAATTTCACCAAACGTTTAAGTGATCGCCGATCACGATCATTTTGGATTGTTTTCTGGCCACATTTCTTCCTTGAAGACAATGGGTTCCCAGTAGCCTTCCAGTTTTTAATAATGCTTTGGACAGTTCTTAACCCAATTTTAGTACTTTCTGTAAACTCCTTAAATCACACGTGTCAAACTCCATTCCTCAGGGGCCGCTCTCCTGCATGTTTTAGATGTGTCCTTGCTTTACAACACCTGCTTTAAATGAATAACTTCTGCTTCTGCTTCTGGAGAACTTGATGATTTGGTGAGGAGGTGATTAAACTATTTGAATCAGGTGTGTTGGAGCAGAAAAACCTAAAACTCCCAGGACAGCATCCCTTGAGGCCTGGAGTCTGACACCCCTGCCTTTGATGTTTTCTCTGCTTGATGCATGCCAATGATCTGACCTTTCTCAAACAGATTGGCATCTTTTCCACAACCACGGGATGTGTCTTTCAACATGGTTGTTTAAGAAATGAGCTAAAAAATAATCGCCTATGCAGTAATTATCCAAAAGGAGGTTCGTACCTATTTGCTCAGTTAAATCCAGGTGGCGACTTTTCTTTTGGCCAGGCAGTGTATCAAAATATTTAGCTTGAGCAGGAATAGGGTCCTATGACATTTAGTTCTTGTAACTTTTATACTTTTATACAAACTATTAACTTGATTTACAAATAGTTTCCCCATTCAAATATTTTCAAATGTTTCAAAAACCTTGTTCTCTTTGAAATCTGCTTCAGCAAACTGGCTCTATTATTGTCTTCTTTTAGCTTTTAGCTACCATTCTACTACATTTAGCCTTTAGCTACTGTTCTGGTTTTGTTAGCTTTAAGCTAATATTCAGCTTTTGAACTTTTAACTACAGTGTAGCTGGTTTTAGCTACCACTTTGCTGATTTTAGCTTTAGCATCTAATTACTTTCGTTTAGCTACAGTTTATCTAATATCATCAGGTTTGCTAACTTAAACTGCTGTTTTGGTAATTGAAGTCATGGCATTTGTTTTTGGCAATTTTTGCTACAATTTAGATTATTTTAGCTTTACTGTCTCTTTTGCTACTTTTATCTAGTTTTTCTAATTGTAGCTACTATTTTACTAATTTTAGCTTTAATATTCAATTTTCTGCTTTTAGCTTTTAGTTTGTGTTCTGCTCATCTTAGCTTCTGTTTAATTGTTTTAACATAAACAACTCAGTTTGATTTGGTTTCAATTTCAATTTGTTTGGAACTACCTACAGGATATTTAATTGTACAGTAAAATAGTGTGTCAATGTTAGTAATAGCATAATAAGCACATTTATAGACACATTGTAAACATTAACAATTTATGAATTATTTATGGATATTATAAGTCTTTAGCTTTTCACAAACTTTAACAAGAGTTTTAGTACTTTTGGGGGGTTCACTATAAAGTATTTTTATGTATTTGTATTTAAGGTTTGTCTCCCCCAGTTAAGAAAGTAGAGTTGGACAGTCCCTCTCCCCAGGAGGACTCGCCAAGAATGGGCTCCTTAACTCAGCACCACCGTCCGGTCATAGCTGTGCACAGTGGTTCGTAGTACACACACACACACAAAAACTTTTCTTATTTACTTTCTTTAACAGAAAGCAAACATTTTTTTTATTTTCTTCTCAGGTCTGTCTCTGAGTTCTCATCCTTCCTCATCTCTTCACTTTTCTTCTTCTTCCTACTTCTCCCATGGAGCAATTCGCTATCCTCCTCACCTGACCCAAGACCCCCTGAAGGATCTGGTCTCATTACCCTGTGACCCTGCAAATCAGTCCCCCAGCACAGTAAGCAAACCTGAGTCATTCAAATACTGCTCTATTCTAACAAGTTAAGCACTGATGGTCACAGTGAGGAGCTTTGGCTTGGAATACATCTAAAAGACATCTATATTGTCCATTGATGTTTTGACTGAAAACATCTCTTTGGTCTAAAAGTGAAAGTTTTAAAGACCTCTATAACTAGCTGTCAACACAGGCTATGTATCTCAGGTCTGAGGTAGTAACAATACACATCTTTATACACAGCAAACAGTCTGATTCATTAAAGATACGTGAGCAGCAAAACCTAAAATGAAATGATTCACTCTCTAATTATAATACAATTTAGGCTTTTATCATGATACATTTCAGCCTTTATTTACTATATGACTTAGCCTTTAAACACAATACAATTCAACCTTTATTTATAATAAGTTCAGCCTTCAATTATGATACGGGTTAGACTTTAATCAAGATATGATTTAGCCTTTATTCACAATACAATTAAGCCTTTAATCGCGATACAGTTCAACTTTTCATTATAACATAATTCAACCTTTAATCATGATATGAGTCAGTCTTTAATCAGGATATCATTGAACCTTTGATCAAAATAGGATTTAACCCTTAATCCCGATACAATTCAGCCTTTAATTCCAATATGATTCAACCTTTACTTAGGGAAAAAATTCTGCATTTAAGTTTTATTTACGTATAAGTTTTTATTTAGGATATGGTTCAATGTTTAATCACAATTCAACCTTCAATCAGGATACGATTCAGCCTTTAATCCTTATATGATTAACTATGTAACCACAATACGATTGAGCCTTTCAATATGATACAGTTCAGCCTTTATTCACATAACAATAACAGTTCAGCCTTTAATCATGATATGATTAAGCCTGTTTTTTTTCACGATACGATTCAACCTTTAACCTCAATATATTTTAATTTAGCCTTTAATCATGATATGTTTCAGCCTTTACTCTTTGTACAATATAATGTTTAATCACAATATCATTCAGCCTTTAATAAAGATATAATTCAACCTGTAATCACAATACAGTTTAACTTTTAATCACAATATGATGTGCCTCAATTTGAGTTTGAGATTCAATGCAGTATAATCCAACATGTCAAAGGAGTGATTTTATTTCAGTTGTGAAGCCCTATACACTTTCAAAAATCTAACTCACAATTAATACTCTAAAAAGAGGCCTTGCAAAAATAAAAACTGATAACTGCATTTAGTACATTCTAAATAATAAAACATAAATCAACCTTTTTTCTGGACTATACATTGAAGCATACTTTCAGAGAGTGATTGCTGCTTTTTATATCAGTTCTCCTACAGTTCTCCTTAACTGTAGGTGTCGCTCAGTATTGGCAAAGTTACTTTGAAAATCTAATTGGTAAAGAGAGCTTGTGTGTCATTTTTTTTCAAGGGTTGACAAACTCTGCTACAGCATCATAATTTCTCAGCATAAGATGATCCTGATCTAAAACTTTGTCTGAGAGGTGATGGATAATGTACATTCCTTTGAGGAGTGCAAGGCCTTCAATATTTTTAAAATTTGTTTTCATTGGCCTTCCGTCTTTGCTCTAGTGTCTGCATTTTTGGAACCACATCTTGAACAAATCCTGACAGAAACATTATGCAGAAACATGGCCTTTTGTTGGAGTAGATTTTTGCAAAGATTTCTTTAAACTGCAAGTTTTTCTTGAACTCACTCTGAACGTTCTTTAAAAATAAGATTCAAACTTTTTCTGAGATCATTTTTGAAGAATTGTTCCTGGCAATCAAATTCAGAACGAGCACATATGGAGGTAAATTCGCAAATCATTTTGTTGGTTCCATTTTACTCTGACTCATAATGTTTTTCGTGTTCTGATGTTGTAGGAAACTGTAATGGTGACAAAGATGTTTGTAAATTTTTTCAGCTCAATGGCAGCACTCAAGTGAAAATGCCCAGCCATTACATCGCCTCTCAGATGTTAGGACCCCATGGACCAGCACCCTCCCACCCCAGACCCACAGAGTCAAAGGCCTCTACCTCCTCTTCTGAAGGGGGGGCAAATTCCCCCACATCACCAAGTAAGTAGTTACAAACTCATTGTGTATTCATACAGTAAATGTACACAGAACACACATGTATCTATGTAATATTCCATCATACATAAGTTTTGAATAAAACAGTTTATGACAAGGTAAACAGAGGATCTGACAACAGATTGAGGAACCTAAGAAGTATATGTGTGGCAACAGGAAACTAATATTAAAGGCCTAGCATTCCTTGAAGGAATGCATATCACCTGCCACCTTTCATGCCTGAGTTTCAGACAAAGATCATCTTAAGATGAAAAATGATGGAGTTTTAGCCGTTTTGGTAAGACCCTGAAAGTAACGTGTTGTGCAATCTCGTGATATGAGATTTTGTAAGCTGCTCAAAGTATGTGTTGTGAGTGACAGTGCAGATGTTAATCCTCAGATGGGTGGGGTTTCCAACCAGTCTTAATGAAAGTCAAATTAGAGGGAAACTGCACTCATTTTATTAAACTTTTTAGCTCATCTGTAAAACCTTTTAAAGCTGCTGCATTATACAACTATAAGTGACCTTGAGTTACGAGAGCTACCGTAATAGTGGATATCATCTATTTAATTCCAACAGCATACTCTGCTCCCGGGACCCCCCCTGCCAGTCAGTCATCCTTCGTTGGAGTCACTCCTCGTGACCCAGGTGGTCTCTATCAAGCCCAGGTCAGTAAAGATCATTTAACCAGCTCATGTCATGAATATAAACCTAAAATCCTCAGACTCATTGAAGGTTATTAATCTCCACAGTTTCAAAAAGGATTCTGTTCTCACTTCCTTGCATAGTTTGTCATTTTGATGACTTTGAAATTTCAGTTCTGCAAATAATGAAGGAATGCATATCTCCCACTGAAAACAATTATTCATTGAACTGGGAAACAAGGGGTGTCCTGAGTCAAGGTTCAGAATGTCCCCCAGTATGACGGTCTTTCTTCTGTTAGAAAAATAGTTCAAATAAACTCTACACCGATCACTCAGTTGTGTGTGTGTGAGACGCAGTGTGCCCCTGGGCCAGTAGACTGTGGGTGGAGTGCAGGACAGCACCTCACACACAGTAATCAGCTGATAACCCCATCGCTGGACACACATACTCCAGTGATTGAATTTGAGTTATGTGATACACAAACTCCTGTATGTTTGTGGGTGTTGAGGTGTCTCAAGCTCTGCCCATGGACTGTCTGCTCTGCACTGCGCCACAAACTGTATGTTGTAATTATTGTAACCAAATTAATTTGGGTTTTATTTTTGAGTCTTGGTGCAGCTCTCTTCTGAAACAGTGCTTTCTGTTCAGTGTGGGATAAACATGGAAGCAGGTGTTACGGGATCATCAGCCGCAGAAGCCGAAAACATCAACAAACACTGCTGCTTGTTCTTTTTCACTTTGTTGGTAAATATGATGCCAGAGCTTTTCTCTGGCAAAGTTCATGAAGGCTGCAGGTGGACAAACAAGCTTTTTTCTGGATATTTCTGTCTCCCAGCCACTAGTGATAAATTTGGGCACAGTGTTTGCATGTTCCCTGCTCTAGGCTACCTGCGGTGCACACAGCACATAGGCTACTGCTTTCTATGTGAAGAGGGCTGTCCAGTAATAACCTACAGTAGATATCTTTATGTTCCTGTTTTTCTATTGTGGGAGTTTGCAAAAAAACAAACAAAAAACATGACGTGCAAACTGGCTATGCCAGAGGCACTAATGCACCCCTATATCATGAGAGAAGCAGGGTTTTGGACTGGGAACTGATAACAGGCTGGATGGTCCCTCTCCTCTGTAGTTCGAAGATGTGGTTTCCAAAAAGAATTTTAAATTTAGAACCATCTGACTACAGAACAGTTTACCACTTTGCCTCAGTCTATTTCCATTTTAAATGAGCTTTGGTCCAGAGAAGACAGCAGCGTTTCTGGAGGGTGTTCACATCTGGCTTCTTCTTTGCGTTATAGAGCGTTACCCTGCGTTTGTGGATGGTATGGTGAAGTGTGTTTACAGACTTGTGTGATCTGTGGAAGTGTTCCTGAGCTTATTAGGTTGGGGGATATGTAAAAAATTTTCAGCCGATATTCGTCAGACCAACCAATGACGATGGGTGATATATTCGCGCAGGTGACGTCTGGACTTTTTTGTCATCTCAAATGACAGAAAATATCTGCATACCGGTAACAAGCACACCTTCGGAACGTGCCTTTAGCACCGCTGGTAATGTTGTTAACAACCTGCGCACCCTGCTGAAACCCAGTGAGGTAAACATGCTTGTTTTTTGGTCAAATAATTTATAAGCTCTTTCTGGAAGGAATAGTTTCTCCTTATCTTCTTGTTCTGATTCTGAGACATTGTTGTTTTTAGAAATATTCAGTTATTTATTTATTTTGTATGCACCAAATCACTCAGTAGAATACTGAAAACAGCAGCGAAGATTTTTATTTTTTATGGAAGTGTAGGTTTTCTGCTGGAGGAGTTCATTTTTATTGTTCAGTTTTTGTTTAATTTCATATTTGTCGTTCCACACTTAAGGCCCCCACATACTCGGGTGTACTGCGAGTACTCCGTGAGCCGGACTGTCGACGGACGGTTGAGACTTCATACTCGAGCGTACAGATTGCCTAAAATTCCCCTGTGGCAAATTATAGTCATGGTGTCACCGGACGAGGAGGAAGAGATCGCTTGCTTCTTAGCTTTAAAAAAACAACAGAAAAGAGGGTCCCTTTAGCCCTGTTTCTTCACCAGCAGGGCAGCCACCGCACACCTGCCAGTGTGCAAAAATAAATAAATAAATGAATCGCTCTTAAAAAACGAGCGACGAATGGCTCAGCCTATCGTCGATGGTCAATAAATTCGTCCATTCGCCCAACCTTAGAGCCTATGCCGTGATGTCCAGAACAGAATCAGATAAGTTTTGAATTCAGTGGTCCCTGAGGGCCCAAAGATCATGTGCATCCGATTCTAACTTTCAGCTTTGTCCTTTGACCTCAGAGATTTGTCCAGATTTTTGAAATCTTTTGACAATATAATGAACTGTAGATGACAGGATATTGAACGTCTTCCCAAATGTCCGTGGTTCAACATTATTCTAAAATTCTTCCACTTTTAAACAGTTCTTCACAGACTGGTGAACCTCTGCCCATCTTTATGCTCCTGTTAGTCTTCTTACTGACCTGTTGCCAATTACCCTAATCAGTTGCAAAATGCTCCTTCAGCTGTTTCTTATTGGTACCACTACAGTCTTTTGTTACCCCTGTCCTAACATTTCAAGATCAAATTCAAAAATTAACATTATTTTTTTTTAAATGGTACAATTTCTTAGTTTAAACATTAATATGTTTACTATGAACCATTGTGAATAATATTTGTGTTTATGAGATGTGCAAATCATTGCATTTTGTTTTTATGTACTTTTTTACACAACGTCCTAACATTTACAGAACTGGGGTTGTGTGTACTGACAAAACTTACAGGATCACACACAGCGTTTAGACACTGATCATTTAGTTGATCTAACTTTGTTCTTGGCATTAAATGTCAGAATTTTTGTGTCTGCTCATCACACACACACACACAGGCAGGCTGCAGCTCATTTAGTAGGCAAGACCAGAAGAGAACACGCTCCTAAAGTGGAATATGACTAAATATTTTAATATTGATCATTTTTTGACAGGTATTGTTTTTGTGATTTATTCCACAGCCCAAGATTATCTAATAATGAAAAATGATGGAGTTGCAGCCATTTTGGTGAAATCTTGAAATAACATTAAGCTCAAACTCGTGCGATATTGCAAGATGTCATGGTCAGAGTATCTGCTGTGAAGGACTCTCTGCTACTACCACATCTATTTAGCTCAATAGCTGTAAAATTGACTGAGTTGTACCTATTTTTTTTGTCGTTAACTAATGTAAAAAGCTGTAGCGGCCATCTTGAATTAGTTTGACTGAAAAAGTTAATTAGTTGTGGATGTACGTCCAATTATTACTTTCTGATTGTTTCATTAAAATCCAAGCAGTGGTTTGTGAGGTATTTTGTTAATAGACAGACAGATATGCAATAAGATATATAATCACATTTAATCCTAAATTTGAATTGTGTATCTGCCTCTGTTCCAGTCTTGGTATCTGGGCAACTGAGTGAAGTCTGGAGGAACCATGATGGTCATGACGGTGCTGTCCTGGGGAAAGGAAACAATCCAGTCAAGATTCAGCAAAATAGAAACAACACTTGGCCATGCATGCATATATATAAATATAAATATACATTATTTTATATTTATATGTGTGTTTATAGCCAGAGGAGACCATCCGAGGGAAGCTGGATGCTGCTGAGCCATTGTTTTGGTGCCAGAATTTATACTTCACAGTGTGGCCGATGGAATCAGTTGTGATTTCTACGATTTGTGCAGACATCTGTCAGGGATGAACTACACACCAAAACTTCACATCATGACTGCAGAACCTAAGAAGCTTGTAACCCAACTGCATCCCAAGAATGAGGTCTGTTGCTTTTGGATGTATGTCAGCTTTTACTCCTGGTCATGTCTTCTAAATCCAGTAGGAGGCCCATATAGATCCCACCCCCACCCACCCAACACTCAGAATGCCTCTCTCCGCTGCAGGTGCTGCTTATAATATATGCAATTAAGCCTCCATCCTTTTTTAAACTGACTAGAAAGATAGACCTTGTTTACATTTGTTTGTTTTTTGCACTTTTTTGCTGTTTTTGAATTGAGCTAAAACAGCATATTTCTCTTCCCATCCACCAAAAAAACAGAGGTTTCATCTTTTTTATGGACAATCATAAACGTGAAACCTTAGGTTCTTTTGCACGGCTCCTGTTTTGTAAAAAAAAAAACTAAAAAAAAAGTTTGATTGTGCTTTTTACCAGAAACAAGGAGTGATATTAATGGTTCCCCCAAACAAAAACCATCAATGTACTGGTTCTGTGTTTACACACTAACATTTTGGAGATGTCTGTTCCTTATAGAGACACCACGTCCTCATCGAAAATCATAAACCATTGAGATGAAGACATGCTGAAGATTAGGCAGCTGGTGATAAGTCCTCAGGAAATGAATGAAAGGCAGCAAAATGTCCTCTGAAGGTGTGGATACACATAAATGTGTTTGTGTCAAAATAAGATTAAGGTTCTTCCATTTTCACACCCATAGGCGCCTGATTGGTGGGGCAACTGCACCCCCAAGTTTTAAAGTGGGGGTGCAAACCTATTGCTTTGCTCCCAGCAATAAGAAAAATGCATGAAGTTTTTATTGGTTCAAAATGTACCTTTTTAGTTACAAACTAAAAAAAATACTACAAATAATCACTAAACTCATCTTTGAGTTGGTCCAGTCTTGCCACTAGCTCACGAGTCAGACAGCATTCAGCTGTGGACATGAGAAACATGCACCCCAATTTTAACATTTTAAAAACCGACTTTAGATTTATTTCAGAGATCACTTTATTTGCAAGATATCCATGAGTTTATAAAAATTTTAATGTTGAATTTGGCTCACATTGCGCAATTTCCAGCCATCATAATTAATCGGTACAAACCACAATGAGTGAGTTTAGGAATTTAATAGTAACCTATGTCATACGGTTGGGTGCAAGATTGCATAAATGCCGGACTGTACCAAGTATTCTACAAAGATCTGACAGAGATATCAGTTCATCAATAAAAAGAAATGAAGTGCAGGTGTTGGCAATTATTATATTCAGATACTAAACAGAGATGGAGAAGGATGTTAAATGGAGAAAGCTGTGGACACGCTCCACGCTGCACGACTTTCCCAGAAAACATCTAACACTGCATTGTAGTTTCCTCTCCCAAGAAACCTGTGATCATGTGGTATGTTTCTAAACTGTGTAGTAGATTTATAAATTTGATCATTATAGCCAGTTCTGGTTCAATGGACATAAAATTCATATGCTTTATTCAGCTTGGGAGTGAGTTCTTGTCCCACACACGTTCTAATTTGATGGAAACTGTGAGAGTTCAGGCTGAGGGAGACACAAATGTACAGAAGTACAAGTCACCACTGGTGCTTGGGTTGTGTTTAGGTCCAACCAAAGACTATAAATAAAGATGGACAACATGTCCTGGTCTACTTCCTTTATATAAAAGTGAAGCCATAATATCCTATTTATGGGATCTACCATGTTCTATTTTTGGAACCAGTCTGCTCACTCAGGATAGAGTGGAGCAACACATCTGGCTACTTCGCCTCTCAGCAATGTTCCTGCCTTCTTTTGGGGGAAACAACCCCTCCACTTTAACTGGCAGTGAGCGGGACTCCTGATGTGTTTGCTAAGAAAACTGCTTCAAATAAGAGTACAGCTTACCATCCATCCATCCATTTTCTTTACGCACTTCTCCTTTCCGGTTCGCAGGGAGCTGGCGGCTATCTCCAGCAGTCACTGTGGCAGGTCACAAGTTCATCACAGGGCCACAGAGAGACAAACAAGACAAACATTGCTTTGAAGATTTTAAGTGCCCCAAAATTATGGTCTGTCAGACGAGCAGTTATCTACAGTCACTATCAGTCATCGATTAGCAGTGTTATATAGAAAAACTTTCATAAATATTGATTAAAGTTGATCAAATTAGACAAACAATGCCCTCACTGGCCTAATATGTTGTAAACAGAATCTACAGATAATATATTTCTTACATTTATTACGTTTATTAAACTACTTTTTTTTGCTATTTTGGCTGTTGTCATGAGTGGACTTTACAGTAAACTCATTAAGCTATTATGAGGCAGCATTCTTCACAGTGGGTTAACTAGTAAATTCAGAAGTGTTTAAATATTTACCTTAGTGAAGAACTAATGACCAGTGTGGTTTAAAATTACTCCAAAATAAGTACTTTAGTAAAAGTACAAGTAACCTCCGCCTTCCACACATCTGTTTTGTTTGACGATAATGCAGTGATGACTTATATACATACAACAGAATAAAACTGCTGCCACTGTTGACCATTTAAATCCTCTCAGCAACTGCAACAAATCTTGCCCTTCTCTGTTTAGAGAAGCAAACAAAAATGCAAACTTTAACAATATTCAATTCATTTACAATTCTGCCATGCAAGATGCAACGCAGAGCTTCTTAAGCACACTATTATTTTCATGTTGACAGCAGCAGTTTAACACCACTCATTTCCCCCTAAAACAGGGTGTGTCTGTTTGAAGGAGAAGGACATGATATGACATTCCACTCTGAGGGGCTGAAGGTCCCACCTACCCACCCCCCACCCCACACACAGAATCATGTTTTTCTAGGCCTCAGTCAGCACATTTTTTCACCTAAACTTACTCTGCAGCTATCTTACAAGGAGCATTGTTTTGTTTCAACTTCAGCTTCCTAGTGGGTGTCTCTCGACCTTGTTATTGGCAGTCTTTGGGTCCAACCAACAAATTAAGTTTTTAAAAATCGATATGGTTCATCACAAACCTGATTGTCTCCACCCCCTTTGACTTTGACTTGACCCGTTTATGTTTTATGAGAAATGTGGAATGCTGTGGCTCTTTTACTAACTTGCCCTATTTACTAAAATTTGAAAGGCTTTTATTTTGTTAAATGCAAACATTTTCTATTTTTAGGTCAAATTTTCAATTTTTTTTTAATCATTAAGCTGAATCAACATTTGATTCAACTTAGACATTAGACTCCCATCTATCCTCAGAGCACGTTCAAATCTCAAAACTGCTTGAACAAACAGAATAAAAGCCATAATCAAAATACTGCTACTTTCAATTTAAGTCCAAAGATATGCAAGATTTGTAAGCGTCAGTGGCTCCCAGGTCTTCTTCTATATATGTGTACTTATATATAAAATATAAGTACAACTAAATTTGGGTATGTTCTAACACCAAGTACTAATAAATGCCTTCATAATTCTTCTAAATGAGTAGACTCTCTAATTACAAATTTAATCTATTCCAACAGGGGATTTATATGTTCAAAATTTATATTTTATAGACTTTTATTTATTTATTACAAATAATGTAAATTTAAAACATTGGTTATGGCGCCAGCCTGTTTGTTGGTCATTACCACGGTCATTCTCAGCAAACAGAAGTACTATCCTTACCCAATAACATGGCTAAAAGCTGAAATATAAACAATATTTTAAAAAGACATCCAGCTCACAGCAGTGCGAGTGGAAATGGCAAAAAACAATTACTGATTTTATTTAGTAGTATAGCATCAGCTTAGCGCCTTCCTTGGAAACGGTGTCGGCAGCTTCTATGATTATTAAGCAGCTCGTTAAGCAGCTTTTCAGGCTCTTCAATGACTCGTGATGGAAAACTCTGATAACTAGTCAGTTTTGGCCATTCCCGCTCGCCATTTTGTCTCCTTCCCTCAGAATGGTGTAGATTAATAGCAGCGACTGGTCTGGCATGCTGCTGGACGACTCAATGGCTAAGTTCTACTGGATCAATAACTCCTACACTACTCTCATTCTTTTAGTAATGTCCTTTTTCACCTCAGCGATGAGGATGATGGAGGCCTTCATCCTGTCTGCTGTCTTGCAGAAGTTTTGTGCTGACTCGTCAAATGAAGCCACGACAGCCATAGTCCTTTCCAAAAGCACCCAAGGGTGAGATTGTCAGAAAGCTTGTGCTAAGATCTGTATGTTCCCAGGATCCTTTTCTGCTCAGTGACAGACTGCAGCCATTTTTAACTGCTGTTAGCACACTCTTTGAACTTGGCGTTGTGTTGGTTTGTTACATGTTTTATTCAGTTGCTGGTGTTGAATGTGTTAGATTTTGTTCCTCTTCTTGACAACTTTGCTGAGCAGAATTTGCAGTGGTCTGACTTTTGTCACCATTGTTCACTCTGAAATACCTCCACACGGATTCTATTTCTTCTTTTTTCTCTTCTGTACTCAGTATTTATTGGTGGTTAGCAAACTTTATGGTGGATTACTGCCACCAACTGGTAAGAAGTGTGGATCAGGACAGCCAATTAAAAAAAACAACAAAAAAACACCTCCAGACAGCTGACATTGCACCTCCTCTACCACCTTCCTGCTTAACTGAGAGGTGAACGACATACTGTTAGTGTGGTATCAGAACACTTTTATAAGGACGGGTAGACACACATGGTTTTGGACTGATACTTCATACTGGTATTGTATTTGACCACAGCGGTTGAGGTTTTGTACTAAAAGGATATGAAATTGTTACCATTTCACCGTGCACTTATCATGTGCATGTTACCCAGCATGCATACAACCCTGGATGCTCTGCATGGACCCTTATGATCCTGTATGCACTTGTGCATGCAAAGGCAGCAGCTCCACTTGCCCTTCACAGGATAAATCTGTGCTTTATTTTATAGTCAACATTATTATATTATGTGCTTATCTTTGGAACAACTATTTTTAATAAATAAACACTTGCTAAAAATAGGATTTGTTTAAATTTGGTCAGTCACGGTGCATAAAATATGCACTTGCCAGGCAGGCGCTGCATATGATGCCTATTCATTTGAATTAATACATTTTGTTTATCTTTGCTGACTGTTTAATAAAGATCCTTCTGCAGCAGAAGGAGAAACATCTTCAACTCTTTCCGCCGCTCAGCTGTGGTGTGTAAAGTACCCGTCCCAGACACAGATCCTAAACACTGCAGGTGTGTTGAAGTGGATGCTGCTTGTATGAAATACATAGAAACCACCGTCTAATCTGCTTTGGGTTTTTAGGCAAAATATTACATATTCATGTTATTTTGGAGCTTATTGGTATGAAAAGAAATGCATTTTAAAACTTCTTCTGTCTTGAGATCCGGAAATGTTCAGAAAACATCCCCTCACTACTCAGAACTAACCACACCACAATAATAATAAGAAAAAGAATAGGAATAATAACTGGTCCGAACTGTTTCATCATTTACCCAAAGATGTACTCCAGCAGATTAAATGTGGAGAATGAGCACAAAGAGATGTTGTGGGGAACAGCTTCTTTTCATACCTAAAAGTATGAATCAATTCAGTTCTAATCAGTTTATTTATATCCATAACAGAAGTCATCTCAGGGCACTAAACAAAAAAATAAACAAGTCAAAATCATAAATCCACTTAAGTTCAAAACAGATCCTGATTCAAACCCAATTACAATCAATTAAATACTATTCTAACACAATACATTTGTATACAGTACATTATGAACAGCTGATTAATAAAAAGTTGTCTGTCTGAAGCCAGTTGAATACGTTAAGTTTTCCCTTTGGAAGAGCAGCACACTAGTGACAGTGGAAAGGAACAACTCCCTTTTACAGGATGAAACCTCCAGCCTTGACCAGGTGGTCCAGGTGTTTCTATGGTAAGAAAAACAAAGCAAAACACATATTAACAACATGCAATAACTGCACGTATAAACATGGAGCATAGAGGGAATAAAGACAGCAGCAAAGTGAGGAAATGTGGTCAGTTTGTCATCCGGCTGTCTAAGCCTGAAGCCTGAACATAATGACAACAAGTGCTTCTTGTTTTGTGTCCAAAATTAAGGACGGCTGATTGAGGCATGTGGAGTACATGGATTGGTGGTTGTTGCTCTGTGATGAGAGCATGGCGCAGTCCAATGGGTTGAAGCCAAAATGATGGCAAGCCAAAATACACAAAGCAGCAGCATCGTCAAGACCGTTGTACTAACTTACTTGGAGCTTTGCCAGTACAGTGTGGGTGGGATGGGATTGTAGCTGAGGCATGAGGCTAGTGTGGCTGGTCATTGGCTTGGTAGTAAAGATTTTGGCTTATTTTTTTACATCCTAGGGATGTAGGTCACACTAGCAGAGATCCTAAACATACAGTCAAGTTAAAACGATAATTATTGATAAATGAGTTTCTGACTTTGTAGTGGCTGCAGTGAAAGGAAATATTGCTCAATGAGGAACAAATATTTTATTACAGTGGCTTGAACATGATTTTGGGATTACAGGAACAGCTCTAAAATAATTTAAATCATATTTATCTGATAGATTCCAGTTTATTCATGTTAATAATTAATCTTTTTCATACACCAGAGTTGATCATGGAATTCATCAGGGTTCAGTGCTTGGACCAATACTCTATTTTATACATGCTTTCATTAGATAAAGTTATTAGATATCATGGGATAAATTTTCATTGTTATGCAGGTGATACTATATTATATTTATCTATGAAGAAAGATGAATCTTATCAGTTACTTAGATTACAACCATGTCTTAAAAACAAAAACTTGGATGACTCTTAATTTTCTACTTTTAAACTCAGACAAGACAGAGGTTGTGGCTTTTGGACCTGAGCATCTTAAGAACAAACTTTGCAGCCTTTCACTTCTTCTGGATGGCATTAATTTGGCCTCCAGATCTAATGTAAAGAACCTTGGTGGTATTTTTGATCAGGATGTCATTTAACCCTCAGATTAAAAATGTTACCAGGAAAGCTTTCCTCCACCTGAACAGTATTACTAAAATTAGAAACATCTTGTCCCAAAACAATGCAAAAAACTAGTCCTTGAATTTATCTCGTTTAGGCTGGACTTGTAATTCTTTATTATCTGGGTGTCCAAAAAACTTTTTTAAATGTCTTCAGTTGATCCAAAATGCTGCTGCCAAAGTTCTAACGAGAGTTAGGAGGAGAGATCATAGTTAAGCCTAGTTTTACTTTTAAAACTAGACTTTTTGATCAATCTTATAGTTAGGCTTGGTTTGAGTTTCCTGAGTTCTCCCTTAGTTCTGCTGCTATAGGCTTAGACTGCTGGAGGACAAAATGACCACATTTCCTCACTCTGTTGTTGTCTTTACTCTCTCTACTCTCCGTGTTTGTATTTGTACTTATTTCTATTATTAACATAGAGTTTGCATGTTCCTCCAACAAACCATTAGGTTAATTGGTGATTCTAAATTGTCTCTAGATGTGAGTGAAAGTGTGAATGTCTGTTTGTCTTGTTTGTCTCAAAGTGTCCAGGGTGTCCCCCGCCTCTTGCACAGTGACTGCTGGAGACAGGCACCAGCTCCCCCTGACCCAGAAAGGCAAAGCGGATAAAGAAAATGAATGGGTGGATGAATTAACATGTGTTTTTCTTTGTTTTACATCTCATGAAAACTACACTTAGACCACTTTCTGTTTGTCTTTGTCTCTTTCCTGTCCTCTAAGTCACCAGCTAGCCAAGGCAGATGGTTACCCATCTTGAGCTTGGTTCTTGTTCTGCTACATGTTTCTACCTGTTAAAAAAATGTATTGAATTAACTGCAATTACATTTGAGTTTCAATCTGAATTGGATTTATGATTTAGATTTCTTTTTTGTTTTGTACAGTGTCTTGAGACAACTTTTGTTGTGAATTGGCGCTGTATAAATAAATTGAATTTAATTTAATTAAAATTACCTCTGTGATGTCAACTGTAGGTTGAAAAACTAAAAGCATGTCCACCACAAAAATTAAACAGAGTTTTAACTTCAAATGTCCAATGAAACCAGTTAACATCTGGAGCCATAGGTCAAAAGGACAAAGTCTCCCACATTAAAAGAATTGCCCCTGTTGAAACTTGTCAGGGTAAAGTTCTGTTCATAATGTATTACCTCCGCCAAGGAGGTAATGTTTTTGGTAGTGTTAGTTTGTTTGCTTGTTTGTCTGTCTGTTAGTGTGGTTCCTTAAAAGAGATTTTTGGAAATTGTTGTGGTTGTCACAGCAAACAAGTGATAAAATTTTGGTAGTGATCCAGTCAAGGGTCAAGGCCACAGGTGACTCTGTGCTTTCACTCTGCAACCGTGTAACCTAGGAATGTCAAACTGCGCAGCTGGATTCCTTGTGGGTCAAGAATAACGCCTTTTGATTTAAAGGTCGCAAGGGCAAAGGTCAAGGTCAGCATGTTTTTGGTTCTTCTCTGTTTGTCCGTCTGTTATCAAGATCATGTAAAAACTAATTGACAGATTTGGATGAAATGTTTAGGAAATATAGGGGTTGTTACAAAAAAACAATTGATTAAATTTGTGTGGTGATCCAGATTATGATCTGGGTCGCACAATTTTAATGATGCTGTGACCTTGGCAAAGGTTTGCGCTCTCTGAGTGTTTCTAGTTTCCTACAGAATACTCTGAATACTCTGCAGCTCATAGATGAACTGTTCAGAATGTTGTTGCATGGCTTGTAGGTGGAATGTCTGTAAGAATATTGGATTGTTGCTAAAATCTTGCTCTAAAAATATTCAAAGCAAAATTCTCCACAAAAATAACTTCTTAAGGTGCTACAAGCAGCAGCAAAAGTTACAGTAACATTTTTTGCAATCTGCAGAGGTTGGCTTTGAAAAAATATCTCATCTATCACAAGTGTTGAGAGCAACTCTGTGCTCTGATGCAGAACTTTTTTTTTCTCTTTACATGATACAATGTGGTGGCATGGCTGTAGATTTGAAGCCCCAATCTTCCTACTGTGAAGGTCCTGGGTGGGTTCGACTCCTTTGTGTGAAGTTTGCATGTTCGCCGGGTGTACGGGTGGGTTTTATCTAGGTGCTCTGGTTTCCTTCCACAGTCCAAACCTTTGCGTGTTGGTTTAAATCGAGATTCCAGTCATATCTCAGATGTGAGTGTGTGTGAATGGTTGTTTATCTTTGTGTGGCCCTGTCATGGACTAGTGACCTGTCCAGGGTGTACCCCACCTCTCACCCTGTGACCACTGGATATAGGCTCCAGCTCCCTGAAGAACATCAAGCATCAATATTTGGAAGATCAACTCTATCAAACATAGGTTGGGACATGGGCTATGTTTTTATTGTGTTTATGTCTAGTCCCAGCAGTTTGTGTGTGAAGTAGTTTTTGGTTGCCGGCATGGCTTCTTTGATGAGAGTGACCACAATGCAGCTGCATCCATCAGCAAACTGCAGGTCATTCACATTGACTTGGGTAATTTTGGTGCATGCTTTTACCTGTTGGAGATTAAACAACTCTTCATCATAGCAAAGGTGGATTGTAACACCAGGAGGAAGCTTGTCTTTAATCAGCTTGATGATGATGGAGATATAAAGACTGAGGAGTACTGGGGCCATGGCACAACCATATTTAATGCCTGTGGAGATAAGGCAGATGTGTTCTATTTGGTGCTGTCATTGTCGCTAAACCAAATGTTTTGTCTTCTGTTGACTGTTCATTCTCTTCTTTCTTAGTTCTTTGCAGTACATTGGCAGGCAGTGGATGGAAGGACCGTCTGTTTCTTTGAATTTTGATAATAGCCATGCCTTTAAAAGCTTCAATTTTACACTAAAATTCATAAAACAAATTATGTGCCTTTTAACACCTTAGAGAAAAGCTGGTGGCACCTAAACAAATGGCAGGTGTGACTGCTTCTTTTCAGGTTTAGCTTAAGCCAGTATCTCATTGTGCTGTGACTGTTTGAAACTACTTGGTGATTAAAAATTGTGAGAAAATATATGAATTTTTCACCTTATCAAAATGAAAAATTCATCTTTAGGAGTGTTTGTGACCAGCAAACCACACAGGCATGACCTGTTTTTAAAATTTTATTTTCACAACGTTTTGTGTGCACAGCTTGCAATATTGTATTGTAGGTTGTGCACATCATCAGTGCCTACTTAATGACTTTGTTGCTATATTTAGCAAGTTTTCAGACTCCTCTAGTGACTCTTTGAAAAAACTGACAAATCGAATGACTTTTTCTGTTGATATTGGAGACTCAGAGACTCTGAAATCAAAGCACTTCTCGTTCTTACTCTTCTCAGTGAGCAGCAGGTGCTGCCGTGAGCTCCTCCCCCATCCCAAAGTCGAGTCCAGGCCCAGTCCCCACTCTGCAGACCCTCCCAGCTGCAGTCAGAGCAGGAGATGTTCACCCTTCTGCATCCAGGCTGCAAAATTAAGCATGCATGAGCAACACCACTGCTGGCTGATTCCACCCTGGCCAACTGTCAGAGTGGGCTGTGCTGTGTCTATAAAGCATTCGCCCCTTATATGTCAACAATCATTCATGGTTTTGACAAAAAAAAATATGTTTAAAAACCTTCAATGACAAAGTGAAATAATTTTTTTTGCAAAGTAATAACAATTAAATAAAATATATATAATGTAAAATAAGTGGTTGCATAAATATTCAAATATTCATTTAAAGTGATTGACCTAACTCAACTCAAAGAAAACAATTGAAAAATACAAGTCAGGGAATGAATACAAAAGGATTTCCAAGCCCCTAAACATCCCCAGGAGTTCTGTTGAATCCATCATCAAGACATGGAAGGAATATGGAACATGTGTAAATCTACCAGGAGCAGGCCGTCCTCACAAACTGAGTGACTGTGCAGGTAGACCAGTGAGAGAGGCCACCAAGGCACCTGTGATCACTCTGAAGAAGCTACAAGCTCCAGCAGGAGAGATGGGAGAGACAGTGTAGTAATCTTGGCATTTTAGAGACTCTTCACCAACTAGTCCCCAACAGCCACAGCCCAGTGGTTTTTTAGGTTTTCAGTTGTAGTTCAAGCTGAAACGTGTTGACATTCTCTTCTATTCATCTGCTGCTCATTTAAAAGTCAGAATTTAAAAAAGAGCTCCTAAAATGTTGGGATGTCCTTTTTAACTGTGTTGCTGATGCTCTCTGGTCAGCCATGTGACAGGTTATGTGATCACACACTACAAACAGTCATAAAGGGCAGATGCTGTTTTTATCGTGCTTTGCTTTTACTTTTAGGTTTTCTTTGACTTGTAGAATAATTAACTTAGTACTTTAAAACACAGCAATATGTTTAAACATTTATATTTTTGTGGGCTTACACAGTACAGAAAGACGTATATGGAACATTTGTTTTTATACATTTATTTTTTCTCTTTAAAAAGCAATAATTAATACATTTTTGATATGAGGAAAATTGACATTGTTGAGATGAAGTAATTCAGTATGAGAAATGAACGTTGATATTTTAGATTGTACCTGGAGAGAGTAAGGCTTAAAGTGAAGTGAACTTTAGTGATGAAGAATCCACAAGAATTCTGCAAATATACCTGGATGTGTTAACCAAAAGTTTTGTAACGCAACAAATTAAAGTTGTGCTGTTTGTTTACAACGAGAAACCTTTTTAAAATACATAAATCATTAAGTTACACGATGCATTTTTTAAAATTACACAATAGTTTGGGTTTAATAAAATGTTTCTTTTCACTGTTACCTGATGATTATGTTTTTAGTTTGGCCCTCCTAACACAGGATGACTATGAATGAGCATTTTAAGCAAAAACGCTCTCTGAATTCATTGGTAATTATTAGATTTTTCTTCGATTATTCAACCCCAAGTCCTGTTTTCCTAGTCCCCTCCACCCTGTTTACCTACCAGCCGCTGCTCCTAATTGAGACCAACTTGCAGTAATTCATGCTTCTCACAACACGTGGGGAGTTGGACGAGGAGGTGGGCAGTAGTTATGTCAAAAAAAGCACCCCAACCAAAAAAAGCACTATTAGCAAACAACTTGGTGGGTCACTACTAAGTGCCAGTAGAAAAAAAAAAAAAAAAAGACAGCCGTGACGGTTGCAATGTCTTCAGTTTTGCCCATTTTGACTTGACATTGAATATTTAAGCATCACTGCCTGCCCATCAGTACTCACTACTGTCTCCACATCCCATACAACCTGGTAGAACAAGGCTGGACTGCAGCAAATTTGAGAAAATGAAATTCAGTGTGAAGGCAATCATGATGCTACTACACTTTTTGTTTTCACCAAACACATTCCTGTGACACTCTCCTACGCCCGCACCACACTCTATAGATCAGCATTATGTTTCCACAACGATACTACCATGTACGCCCACAGTCGCACCACAGTTTTTTCAGACCATATCAGGATGCAGCCTTGTGCTAGGCACCAGCATAATCCTACCACATAGTGCAATTCATAGTGCAACCCATTGGTTATAGCGAGAGTGGCTGCGTCACCAAGCGAACTGGAGTGCTGTCAGCACAATGTGGGGGTTATGGAGTTGTAGCTGAGGCACAAGGCCCAGCAGATTCAAATTCTCAGTAACTAAAGCACAGTAGCACACACAGGCCTCACATCATGGATATGCTGCCACCACAATCTTGCTCTGGAAGTTTTGTGCTCTCTATCACACATAATGAGGAGTTCACTGCATTCTAATTCTGCACCGGAAAACCTCGCCCAAACCTTGTAAAGACCATCACCATCAAGTTGTAGTAAGGTTGTCATCCTGGAAGGCAGTGTTAGTTGCAGAAGTCCTCTTTGCTTCTGATTTCAGACATGATTCTAAATATGTTTGGCCTGAATAAATCTAAACATAAATAGATTGGGTCTAACATGAGGTCAACCTGGACAGAATAAAGTCAAAGGTGGTTTCAATTCATAGCCACATAATTATGTTTAGTTTTTTAAAATTTGCTGTTTAACATACATTTTGTTATTTTAAACAAGCACTTATCTGGGAGATGAAAGTATGTATGATCAGAGCAGATATACTTATAAGCCAAAAAATGCCTGATCTTTTCATTTTATTTTAGTTGCAGTCATATTTTAGTGGCATAAATCAGTCATTTCACTTTTTAAAATCTATAATAACTAATCAACAGTTTTAAACTTTATTAGGTTTAAATTCTCTTAAACTTTCTAACATTATGTGAGGATTCTCAATAACGTGCTAGTGATGTGTTCAAGGGGTACTTTATTGACAATAACCTTGAAAAATACGAACATCTGAAGTGTGTACTAAATAATACTGTAATCTCTATTCAGTTGGCATTGTGTTTGGAGTGAAAAACAGACTAAATAAAAAAAAAATTTAACAGAGCTAACCTGCACTTCTTGAAGAAAAAGACACATCTTTTCTTCTTAGGCAAACGCAGAAATACAAAACTGAACGAGCAGGCCAAAGGCAACAGAAACAAAAATAAAATAAAACACCAAAAATCATTTCAACAAAAAGTGCCTATCACTATAACTTTAACTTTAAAGCTGCGGTGCATTTCCAAAAGCAAGAGAAAAGTGTGTTTTCCCTTCCACCCTTCACCTCAGAGTTCCTACCAAAGCCACTCCTGTAAGACCTCTGAACATGCACCGTCACACTCAGTTGGACCAGAGCAATGTTTAGAGGTCGTGGTGCTTTTAAACTACAACAGCTGACTCACCTGTAAGAAAACAATTATCACTATGAACGGGACTAAAAAACATGGCAATTTACAGCGTCATCTCTTTTCTGCTTTTGGTAATTGTGCTTGAAGCTGAAGGAGCAGAAAATGCTGCTCTTTGTCCTCCATCTTTGCATTTCTACTAATGCCACTCAGTGCAGCAGAGCTCTGTAGTAGAATCTGACCAGTGTACATGCAAAGAGTACACAATAAAAGAGTGCATAAGTTAGGGGGTGGCACATGAAGGCAGACAGGATGACTGCCTAATCATTAATTTGGGCACAAAATGTGGTATTGGCTAAGGCTTTAAGGCAACTGTAACTAAAATACAATCTTTTTTTTTTTCTTTTTTGCTCACTCCAAATTATTGATACCTATCAGAATCTATAGATGTATTTAACATACACAATGAAAAATGTATTTAAAACAGATTGCCTACTGCAGCTTTAATATGCAAGCAGCTTGTAAACTCTCTAGCAGTGCTTGTTATATGCAGACAAAAGATTACCATCAACAGAGCAGGTTTAAAGATGAGAAGCCATACAGGAATCTAAAGTGACAAACACTGGTGTTACTGCGTTCTTTATTTATGCTGTCTCTGTGTCTACTGATGCTCAGACATTTGTTACCAATTTCATTACTTTGCAAACTCTTATATATATATATAAAACAGTTTGCAAAGTAATGAAATTGGTTTTGCACATTACTTTTATCATATTTAAACTGTCAGTTGCATTATTTCACATATTGTGAGCAGTGGTTGATTTGTACTTGTGCCACATAGTACCCTCTCTTTGTACCCAGTTGTTGTCCCTCTGTGGCCAGTCGTTACGTTTCGACCCCAGTGGTTCTCATTTCGTACCCAATCATTGCTGTTTCGTCCCCAGCGATTGCCATTTTAAAGGCAATTATTAATGTTTTGTTCCTTGCAGTTGTTCATTTTTGGAAGCATTCAATATAATTTCATAACAAGTGATTGCCATTTCATACTCTGTCATTACCATTTCGGATCTAGCTGTTGTCATTTCCTAGCTAGTTATCAATATTTTGTACCCAGTGGTTCTTTTGTAGCTAGTCAGTACCATTGTGTACCTAGCTGTTGTTATTTTGTACTAAGTCATTACCATTTCATCCACCAGCGTTTCACATTTTCTACATTGTTTTGTTGAGTACAAAAGGCAGGGATATGTGCACTCACCATATGCATACAAAAGCAACAACTCTGCATGCATGCAAGAACTGAATAAACCAAAACTACGCCACAATTATTTATTTTGGGGGTCTGTAATGGCTTAGTGAGAGTCTGAAAAAAAAAACATGCTAGCCACAGACTCTCAGCAGTTCAGGTGTGTTGAAACAGCTGCTGCTTGTATGAAATACAGAGAAAGCACAACCTACCCTGCTTGTGTTTTTAGACAAACATATTAGATATTATATTATATTAGATTATTTTAGGAGCTTAGTGCTTGATTTACTTGGTTTATTGCTTTATTTAAGGTGGTCCATGCTGGATTTGGAAAAATTTAAAATGTTTGCCATCTTGAGATCCAGGGTTATTTAAAAAACGTTCAGGGTTACGGCCCTAAATACCCAGGCCTAACAATGTCAACATAATAATAATGATGATAATTATGAAACTGGTCCAAATCTGCTTATCTTTATTTCAAAATCATCAACACTTGGGCAGCTGCCAAAATGGGCTCAAAGGAGACCAAAAGACTTGTGGCAGATGATTTCATTTTGTACCAAAAACGTCTGATTACAGAGTGACCAAAGTAACAGAGGTACGATTTGCCGGAGGTACAAATTGATCTGGAGCCAGCTGAAACCTTAGAGTAGAAGGAATGGAGATCTAAATGCTGCTTTAAGGAAAATGGATGTTGCCTCTGCTGTCAGTGTTTCTAGATTCATTCTTAGGTCAGTACAGAACTGCACGGCAAATAGTAATGTGTGCCAAGTAATGCTTCAATATAACTTAGGAGATGTAAAAACTAAAAAAGTACTAAATAAATGGACTGTACTTTAATAGCGCCTTTCTAGCCAATCAGGCTACTCAAAGTGCTTTACAACACAATCTGTGCCCTCATTTATCCATCCACACACATTCATTCTGCACTCTACTAAATCTCTACAAACTACATATTACATTCTGTAGAGTTTAATCAGTGCTTTAGATCACATTCATACAGAGATGGTGCACACATCAGAGGCAGTGAGGGATTCAGTGTCTTGCCCAGGGACACTTTGAGATGTGGCACATTGGTGGAATCAAACCTCCAGCTGTCTTCCTGGAGGACAACTGCTCTAACCTCTGATCCACAGCCACCCCAGATGCACTATATTGGTAAAAGTATTCACTCATCCATCCAACTCATTGAATTCATGTGTTTGAATCCCTTCCATGGCCACAGGTGTATAAAATCAAGCACCTATGTATGTAGACTGTTTCTACAAACATTTGTGAAAGAATGGGTCGCTCTCAGGAGTTCAATGAATTCCAGCATGGTACCGTGATAGGATGCCCCCTGTTCAATAAGTCCAGTCATGAAATTTTCTGGAGGTGATTGGGAAACAGCAACTCGGCCACATAAAATCACAGAGCAGGCTCAGCGGATGCTGAGGCACATAGAGCACAGAGGTCCCCAACGTTCTGCAGAGTCAGTAGTTACAGACCTCCAAACTTCATGTTGCCTTCAGATTAGCTCAAGAACACGTGTGTGTAGATAGCTTCATGGAATGGGTTTCATGACTGAGCAGCTACATCTAAGCCTTACATCACCAAGTGCAATGCAAGGCGTCGGATGCCGTGGTGTAAAGCACACTGCCACTGGACTCTAGAGCTGTGGAGTTGTGTTCTTGGAGTGACTAATCAGTTTGAGGATGGCCCCTTGTCCCAACCTGACTGTGCACCAGTGCACAAAGCAAGGTCCATAAAGACATGGATGAGCGAGAACTTGACTGGCCTGTACAGAGTCCTGACCTCAACCCAATAGAACACCTTTGGGATGAATTAGAGCAGAGACTGTGAGCCAGGCCTTCTTGTCCAGCATCAGTGTCTGACCACAGAAATTTGATTCTGGAAGAATGATCAAAAATTGCCATAAACACACTCTTAGACCTCATGGAAAGCCTTTCCAGAAAAGTTGAAGCTGTTATAGCTGCAAAGGGTGGGCCAACATCATACTAAACCATATGGTTTAAGAATGGGATGACGCTCAACTTAATATGCATGTGAAGGGAGACAAGCAAATACTTTGGCAATATAATGTATAATAAACAAGACTTTACTCTTTTTAGGCTTTAACCCTGCAATATTAAACAACTGTCATGTAAGTGGTAGGTGGTTGAACAGACCCAAATGGAGGTACAAGGTGACAGGTTCTGGTTCTCAGCAGGAATAACTTTTAACAAAATGGCAAGAAACATGGAAGCAAACAGACAAACTGATACTGAACTAAGGGAAACCAGTAATAAAAGTACAGGGCAGGCTGTAACAGAGGGGACACACCTGAACTGATACTGATGAGAGACAGGTGTGTGTGGAGGTGAAAGGACACGTGGGAAGATGAAATGATTCAATGAAAACTATAAGAACTAAATCCCCTGAACTACTCTGAACATAATGAAACACATAAAAAAAACGTGGTTTTGTCTACACTACACCAGGTGATTTTATAAACAGAGATTTCAAAAACCCCTAATTGTCTTCTAGAAACTAAAACAGCACTAGTCATTTTTGTTGTTGTTGTTGTTTTTTGTTTGTTTGTTTGTTTGTCCTCATCTTGATCTTGTTGCTATTAAACTTATTCATGTGCTGAAAAGGTATTAGAGTAAACTGAATGTCAAAGACAAAATGAGTCAGTTTTGAGAGGTTCTTTATCCCAGCCTAAACTGTTCTGTCACTGTAGTTTGCCATTAATGTGGACAATCTTGCCACCTAGTGGTGCAGTAGAGGTATTTCAGAATTTTTGTAAAAACTATGGATAAAGATTCTTTTAATAAACAGAGGAAAAATAAATATATAAGATTAAAACACTATTCAGAATAGTATTGATGGTAAGCCCAGTATCTTGACAGTGTTACCAGGAATCATGGCATTCTGCTTTATTAATATACCTGATATGGATTATTCTTGTATCAATGCTGAGTCATCATTTTTCCTGTTTTAGTTTCTAACGTACATTTTTTGGACTGTAACTACTTCAGCATACTTTCACCTATTTAGCTCTTTCATATATCAAAATGTTCCGTTCGTTAAGGACATTACAGCTATGGCTTTTGGTTTTTGTAACGTTTATACTTTTTTCTCATTGAAATGAGTAGGAAACTTTTCAAAGCCTTGAAAAATTTTGTGCTCGTTGAAATTTTCTTCAGAAAACTTGCTTCATTTTTAGATTTTAGCTTCTAGCTGCTGTTTCACTAATGTTGTTCTTTCGCTACTGTGTTGCTGCTCTTAGGTTGTAGCTGCTGTTTTGCATATTTAGCTTTTGGTTTTGAACTTTGATTTCAGCTTCAACAAATTTCAGCAAAGTCAATCAGCGTCCTGCATTCACACTGCATCATTTCTGTAGTTTTATTTGAAAGTTAACTATTCTTGCTTCCTAATAAACATACAGTATGTGGTGAAGCTGAGCTGCCCCCTCTCTCTCATCAGTCTGTTAATCCCTTTTTTTTCCAGAAACCTTGTATTATCTTTTGAGTTGAGCACTTCCAGAACAACACCTAAAAATATTCATATTAATGCTCTGATTATTTATTTTCTTACAAAGAAATGTAATGATATTTTTTTTGTCTAAGATTCTGACGTATCCCAGGGTTCCTCTAAATCAGTGATTCTGAAACATTTCATTGTTTTTTAACTTATACCTACAGGTTTTCTCTCATAATAATTATGGCCAAAAAAGAATATTATCAGTCATTTTGTCAGTCTGCTTCTAAAAATCATCTCAAGATTTAAACTTGGATGTTTTTGAGAGCCATAGTGGGGTCCTAACCCCAATTTTTTAAAATTACGTCTTTAAATAACTGTCCCATTGTGCAGCTTGAACCTATCTGAAACATCCGACAATGCTCAGCTGCTTTATAAATAGAACAAACTAATAAATGAGACAAGAAGAAGAGCTGGACCTTCAGTGTGGACGTTTACTTTGGAAAGGGCTACTGCTTAAAACTGGAGCAGTTTAATAAAATCTTTGATGGCTTTTCTTTTCTTTTGCATGCAGGCTTTAAAAGCAAATATCTGTATTTATATAAAATGAAAAAAATCTGAGCTTACAATCTGTTCATCATTAAAGTTTCTGTTCCTTTATGAATGTATCATAGTTTGACAACTTTTCTGAATATGTGCATCTGACATTTTATTCATCTGCTTTGGGGGTATTAACATTTGTTAATATGTCTTGAGAAGCATATTTATCATTGTTATCAGATTCTAATGAATTTATTACTGGAAATGAGTATGTTTCCTTATGCAAAAATATACCATTAATAAACAAGCTATTCAACAATTCATAACTTTGTGTTGGTTTATTATTGCCCTCTGATGAAAGGCCGATGATGGTGTTTTTGCCTGTGCCTGAGTGAATGTCTGTTAGCAAAATATCTCATGAACCACTGAACAAATTTTAATAAAACTTTTGAAAATGAATCACTGGATGAACATCTACAACTGATTAACTTTTGAAGTCAACACACTTCAAGATGGCTGCCACAGCCAGTTGAATTAGAAAGTGCATAAATGGCTATAAATCAGTCAATTTTACAGACAATGAGTTCAAATTATGTGTGATGGTAGCTGAGAGTCATTCACAACACATAAGTGCTGCTTATTGTGCAAGATCTTTGCTTGAAACTTTTGGACTCAATCCTGTTTGTCTGTTAGCAAAATATCTTATGAACCAGTGGATGGAAGTTAATGAAACTCTCATTGGATGAACATCTACAACTGATTAACTTTAGAAGTCAGTACAATTTAAGATGGCAGTCACAGGAAATCAACATTAGTCATAACAGAATTGGCTATAACTCAGTCAGTTTTAAAGATGTTGAGCTAAAATATGAGCAGGTAGTAGCTGAGTCAATGAAAACATATACTCTGAGCATGTGATCACACATACCAAAGTTTGATCAAAACAGCAACAACTCCATCCTTTCTCATCATTTTAGTCTAAAACTCTGGCATGAACGGCAGCTGGCAATGTGCATTCCTTCAACAAAAGGCTAGGCATTCAATTTATTAGAAGCAAAAAAAGAGAACAGCAGCACAGGTATCATTAAAAAAATAACCTAACTCATATACAACTGGATGCTATCACATTGATCTAGTAGCATCTTGAAGCAGAGGTGAAAAGCGTATTAAAATGACATTCTCAAGTAAAACTACAGTTAGTCTGTTGAATTTTTACTCAAGTACAAGTAAAGTTATTTGTGTAAATACCTACCTGAGTAAAAGTTTAAAAAGGAAGTTATTAAAACTGTACTTTGAGTAAAAGTTACCTAGTTACTGTTTGCCAGCAGGAGGGTGTCTCCTGCGGTGAACAAAGGACGGGAGGAAAGGTTTTGTTTTTTTTTCACAAATGAGATCTTCAGTTAAATAAAAAGCCTCATAATTTAATGTGCTATTACAAAATCAAACGTGCCCACACCTTATTTTTAAAACATTTAGAGAGAATAAATAGTCATTTTAGTGCAGACCATCCCACAGAGCTGAACTTGTTCAGCAACAAACCACAAAGCAGCAGGTAGAAAAACTCTTTCATGAGTTCATTCTTTCAGCTACAGGGAGACAGTTCTTGTTCACAGAGACATAAAACAACATGAACACGTCGTTTAAACCAGTGAAAGGTATGAATAGATGTCAGCCTGCTAATAAAAAGAAGTTCTGATCAGTGAATTAGCAGAGGGCTGGACTATGAAGTGATGTTAACAGTTTAGCTGCTATGATGAGGTGAAAGTCTGAGTTTTCAGAATCTCAGAGGAGGATTTCTTTGAGCCTGGTTAGATCACCATGGTAACAAAAGCAGAAATCATCACCTGCTTCTTCAGAGCAGGCTCAGGATGGGCAGCCATCTGCCTCAGGGTTGGAGAGGACAGGAAAGAAACATGGCTTGTCCAGGTGTAGTTTTTATGGGAAGAAAGATAAAGAAAAACATATGTTAATGACATAAATAATTACAAATACAGACATGGAAAGTAGAACAAGTAAAGACAACAACAGAGTAAGGAAATGTGGTGATTTGTCCTCCAGCAGTCTAAGCCTACAGCACCATAAAGTAATCCAAGCCAACCCTAACTATAGGACCGATCAAAAAGGAAAGACTTAAGCCTAGTCTTAAAAGTAGACAGGGTGTCAGCCTCACAGACAGAAACTGGAAGTTGGTTCAGTTTCAACATATTGCTGTTGAAATCATGGGTCCGTTTGAACTTGTACAACTTCAGTTGCTCAACAGTCTGCTGTCTCCGTTGTCATATTTTGTGCTTCATAATGCACCACACATTTTCAATGGGAGACAGGTCTGGACTGCAGGCAGGCCATGCTGTTGTAACACGTGCAGAATGTGGCTCGGCATTGTCTTGCTGAAATAAGCAGGGACATCCCTGAAAAAGAAGTTGCTTGGATGGCAGCAACTGTTGCTCCAAAATCTGTATGTACCGTTCAGCATTAATGGTGCCTTCACAGATGTTCATGTTACCCATGCCATGGGCACTAATACAACCCCATACCATCAGAGATGCTGGCTTTTGAACTTTGCTCTGATAACAATCCGGACAGTCCTTTTCCTCTTTGGCTCAGAGGACACAGCATCCGTGATTTCCAAAAACATGGACATTGTCAGTCCATCTCAGATGAGCTCGGGCTCAGAGAAGCTGGCAGTGCTTCTGGGTATTGTTGAAATATGACTTTCACTTTGATTGGTACAGTCTTAACTTGCAATTGTAGATGTAGCGATGGACTGTGGTTACTGACAATGGTTTTCTTAAATGTCCCTGAGCCCATGTGGTAATATCTGTGACAGAATGATGTCAGTTTTTAATGCAGTGCCGCCTGAGGGGTCGAAGGTCACAGGCAGTCAATGTTGGTTTTCGGGCTTGTCGCTTACTTGCAGAGATTTGTACAGATTCTCTGAAACTTTTGATGATATTTTAGACTGTAGATGATGAAATCACTAAATTCCTTGCAATTGTACTCTGAGAAATGTTGTTCTTAACCTGTTGGACTATTTGCTCACACAGTTGTTCACAAAGTGGTGAACCTCGCCTCATCCTTGCTTGTGAACAACGGAGCCTTTCGGAGATGCTCTCTTTATGCTCAATCATGACACTCACCTGTTTCTAATGAACCTGTTCACCTGTGGAATTCTCCAAACAGGTGTTTTTTGAGCATTCCTCAACTTTCCCAGTCTGTTGTTGCTCCTGTCCCAGCTTTTCTGGAACGTGTTGCAGGCATCAAATTCAACTTGGGAGAATATTTGCAAAAGAACAATAAAGTCTATTCGTCTGAACATTAAATATCTTGTCTTTGTAGTGTATTCAATTGAATAGAGATAGAAAAGGATCATCATATTTTGTTTTTATTTATGTTTTACACCAGGTCTCAACTTCATTGGATTTGGATTTATACATATATATATATAGTTTTACTAATATATATAAGCTTGAGTGTGTTTTCTGTCAGTACACTACAAGTCTATCCTATCCACAGTAATATATTTAATAGATTAATAAATTTAAACTATATCTCCATGCTCTGTTCACTTGATTCTGGATTTTTAAAATTAAAACAGAGTGAACTGGCAGTTCTTTGTCATTGCTCATGTTTCTGGAAGATATACATTTACCTAAGTTTTACAGTGGTAGGTAATTTATCACTGTAGCACAAATACTATGAACCTTTTTCTGACAGCATACACAAAGGACAAGAAAATGTGAAAAGGTCACATTTTCAATACTTTATGAACTAATGTGGCATAATGTTCACCTATGAAATATAATGCCACATTTTTTGAAGTGCTGTCTCTGATTATTATAACAATTAATGGCAAAACATTGGGCTCCTTCACTGAATTTAAGTTTTTAATTTTATATTTACGGTCTGCTGCCGTTCTGGCCAGAAATAAGATTTGAAATAAGATTGGTACACATAAAGACTTTCAAAATGGCGGCACAAATTCTCATCTCGATGGCATAGATCGGCCTGGGCAATGATATGTATTCTATAGTGTGTAGTATATATATGTGGTCTGAAGGTCTTTCCAGTCTGGAATATGCTAGTTCTGCCCATGAGGTTTCCAAGGATATCAGCTCAAAAGTGGACAACATTTTATTTGATTTTATCTGGAAGAAAAAGGTTCATCTTATCTGGTACTAGACTTACAGGCTACTTACAGCTGCTTTTATGCTGGTCTTTGATCACAAACACAATTTCTCCTCACACAAATATTATATTTGGAATAACAAAGACATTTGTTTTAAACACAAATCTATTTTTCTTTAAAAAATGGTTTGACAAAGGTATTGTTTGTGTACATCAACTATTCAACAAAGAGGGCAACACTTACTCTTATAATGAATTTCTTACCACATATAATTTTCCAGTACTACCTAGAGAATTTGCAATTGTGTTTGATACCATTCCTTCTGGTGTGAAACTATTGATGTCAAATTCTGTACAAAACCATACTTATTATTTGGCAGAAAAATTACTCATTGGTAACGCTGACCCATTTTTAAGTAAAACAAACAAAAAAACCCAATAACAAATGTATTAGAGAATTGATAATAAGAGACTGTATCAGTAATCCTGCTTCTGTTTTTTTCTGGAACAACTTATTTAGTGATATTTATTGGAAAAATGTTTAATTCTGCCTTAGCTCTGAGGAGGCCATTACCCATTTGTTTCTGGGACTGTCCTTATACTCAATTGTTCTGGAAAGACATCTGATTGTTTGTGAGCAGAAAGTTCGAAATGGACCTACCATTTAACCCTAAAACTATACTGTTTGGTCTTTTCTGCTTGATTATTCCAAATAATAAAGTTTTTGTTGTAAACTTCATAATTATATTGGCCAAATTCCATATCCACAGCTCTAAATGTTCCATGCTAAAACCCAGATTTATAGTTTTTTTTTACTTATTTTTCTTCTTAACTGTCCACCTTAAATCACTGTACTAATGACTTAAAGACTAAAACACTCAGTAATGAATGTCTACTGTAACATGCCCGTACCACATTTTTAATTTTATTATCTGCTAGTATTTTTTATTCTCATGCCTCGACCTGTGTTTGCTGTTGCAAGATTTTGTTGTACTTCCTTTGTATGAATAAAGGTTGTTTAAAAAACGTCACTGCTCCCAGCCAGCAGGTGGCGCAGGCCAGAAGTTTAACAGAGTACGTTGTTGAACTCCGGAAGTAAAAACGAAACAAACGCTCGGTTTCCAGGACGATTTATTGGCGGCTGAAAGGCGGCAAATTATAAAGATGAAGACGAAACAAACGAATGAAAGTCCTGTGCTGAAAACATAACTTAACATTTCAAGTGAAAGTTTTTTTTTTCTCTGGTTTAAATCGTCTCCAGTGGAAGCCTCTTTAGTCCGAATATGGAGCAGCTTTTCAACAAAGTGTTACAAGTCATCGTGAGATGTAAGGACTGCGAGGAAAGGTAAACAATATTTAATTATTTAGTAAAAGGAAAAGTTTGTTACACCTGAGGGTAGAAACGCTTAGCACTGTTTGATTCGATGGGAGAACTTTTCATTGATAAATATTTCTGAACTTTAGTAACAGGCGCTCACCTTTAATGTTCACATAGCAGGATTCAGGTAGGCATGCTAATATTTTCCAAGAAGGTTTATTTTAAAACAATTGATTTCCTATAAAGAGCTTTGAAAAAAACCGTTCAAATGATACCAAGATCATGTATCTGGGTTTCAAACTAGAAAATTTACAGCATTTTAAAGTTTTAAACTTTGGGATAATTAATGCCCTGAATTTTCATTGAACAAAATTCTCCTCCATCCAAAAAACTTGCATAATTTTTACATAGTTTTAGAAATTGCCATGAAACCTCCAGCAGATGTTCTTTAATAAATGTTCGAAACCTTTTTCAGTGGTTGGAATAATATTATTCAAGTATTGTTTTAATTAAATAACTAGCAACAAACCTTTATTTTCCTCCAAACATAGAGTTTGACACTGCAGTAAATTATATTAAAACTTTCAGTTTAGTCCCAACAGAATAACAATCAGTTTAAACTGATTGTTATTCTGTTGGGACTAAACTGTTATCACCTGACACAAATTTAGTTATCCGGGATTTAAGACAGTTAACAAAACCCTGCTGAGCCTAGATGTTTTTCAGTTGCTGTTTATTGATTTTAGAATTAGCAGCAACCTTACAATAGTGTGTTTATAGACACGTGTGATTTAATGTTCTACATGTTTCAGATCATCAAACAAATGTAATTATCAGATAGATATAGCCTGACTAAATACAAACTAGTTTTTTGTGGTGATTTCATTTATTAAGGGTACAAAAAGCCAATTCAAATAAACCTTGAAAAAAGTAATTACTCCACCCCTGGCAGCAACAACTGCAAATAAGTGTTTGGGATACCTGGCAATGAGTCTTTCACGCGGCTATGGAGAAACGCTGCTGTTGTGCTTCAGATTATCGTTCTGCTGCAGACTCCAAGTGAGCTTGAGCTCAAGATCACAAACTGATGGCAGGACATTCTCCTTCAGGATTTTTTGGTAGAAAACTGAATTAGAGTTTTAGTTGGGTTTTTAAGCTTTCTGTAAGCCTGTAGTAAAATATTTTCATTTAAAATCGGTTATAAAAAGGTCCTTAGAAAGAAGATCATCAGAAAAGAATACCCATCTATCCATTTTCTTTACCTGCTTCTGTATTTCGGGTCTCGGGAAGTTGGTGCCAATCTCTAGCAGTCACTGTGAGAAGTGGGGGACCCTGTGGGCAGGTCGATGAATACAAATCCTTTCATTAAATGATTCCTGTAAAACAGTTCCACCTGATAAAGATATGCTGAGACAGGGTCATCTCATATTTCTGTATGAATGTTTACATAGTAAACATGACAAATTAAAATTTTCAAGGAACATTTTGTTTTTTAAAGGGGTTGGCTCTTGATCAGGTTTTTAATTTGGGCTTTTTGTCATGTATAGGTCATGTATAGTTGAAGACCGGTTCTACGGTCTGAGGACTCTCAGGAGAACTCAGACAGGAGGTTCAGTTTGGGGGAATAGCTGTTTCTTAAAAATCCTGTCTCGTCTTGTGAGATAAGCCTCTCGTTACACTCCTGATCCGTCATCACTGGTCCAAGACACTTTATTGTGATGGTTTCATTTTACAGGAAAGCAAACATCCGAGTCACCATTGAGCTTCAGCTGACAACAAGTCCGGTGCACAAAAGGGTGAGTGAGGTTTTGTTTTGTTTTTTTTCTTTATGGACCATTCAAAGTAGGTGCACAGCTAAGTTAAGTCATTTATTCATTGTTGTTTAAACTTTTATTTCCAGTGGTCAAGCTTCTCTTCTGTTTATTTCAGGATCTTCTTGTAAGATTAACCGATGATATAGATCCATATTTTCTTTTTAACCTTTCTATATCAGAAGAAGATTTTCAAAGGTATGTATTTGTAAAAGTGGATGATAAATGTTGATAAAGGGTTCCAACACAAACATTTTTTCCTGCGTTTGTGTGTGTTTGGGCAGTTTGAAAGTGCAGCAAGGCCTTCTGATAGACTTTGCATCATTTCCACAGAAGTTTATTGACCTGCTGAACTTGTGCTGCTCGGAGCAAGAGTCGGACAGTCCAAGGTACGGAGAAATAGATGTCTCATCAGAACATTCCAGTTTTTAGCTAAATATATCAACATCTGAATCTGAACTCGTAATTGTTTTTTCTGTGTTTAAACTGAAAATGCTGTTTTTTTAATGTATTTCTCATGTTCATACAAAGTTCTACAAACACAAAAACCTAATGTAGGCTTTGTGTCTGTCAGAAGAATATCTCAAAAATCACTGGGAAGATTTTACGGTAATTAAATTTTTAGAAAGTAACCATTGAATTAACATCTTCAACTGATTAACTTTTGAAGCCATTGTTGACTGTCACAGCCACTGGACAGCCAACACAAAATGGCTGTAACTCAGTTTTACAGATTTTAAGCTAAAATTCAATGTGGTCGTAGCTGAGAGTCATTCACAACAGATACTCTGAGCGTAATATCTCACAATATTGCACGAGATTGTGCTAACATGTAATCTGTAAATACTGGGGTTGACCTTTTCAAAAGGTTGTGTTTAGGCTGTCCACACACAAGAATACAACTCTGGCGTTTAAGGATATTCTTACTCTAAAACCCAGTATTAAAAAATTAAACACGGTTTCTGTGTAGGCACAAGGCTGAAACAATAAAAACCCTTAACGTATTCACAAAATGCCACTCCTGTATGGACAAAGCCTCAGAATTCAGTTAGACTGCAACAGAAAATCTGCAGATTTCCTAACAATTTTTCCACAGTTTTCGGATGCCAACTAGTCTCCAGCAGTCAAGCCCAGTGAGATACTACCTTTAGGTATAGCTCTGAAAACCCATGCCTAAACAAAAGGAAAGTCTTAAGCCTACTCTTAAAAGTAGACAGGGTGTCAGCCTCACAGACAGAAGTTGGTTCCACAAGTGAGGAGCCTGATAGCTGAAAGCTCTGCCTCCTGTTCTACTTTTTGAAACTCTAGGAACCGCAAGCAAATCTGCAGTTATGCCCCTTTGCTCGCTTTGTGAGCGTTTACATCTGCATTTTTTCACACTCGGTCCCTGCTTCTTTTGGCTCTTTTCCATTGGCTCTACTTAAGCAGCCCCACTCCACTCCATTCTGCTCGTCTCTGTAAACAATGCATCGCGTTTCCACCCGCCAGTCTGCTCGGTAGCAGAGGAACGCCTCCTTGTGTTGGTGGGAGGGGGGAGGCGGGGTCCAAAGCTGCACCGTGCGCTACCGCATTTGTGTAAACAACGGAAGAGCTATGGACAACGTTGGCCCTTTGTTCTTGCTGTTTTTTGAGCTTCTGGGGATTTTCCTGAGACTTCAGGAAGAGAGGCGCAGTGGAAGAAAAGCTCTGGATGCCGCGATTGTTGCACGGAGTCGGACAGCTGTTATCCATCGGACATTTTAGGCTTTACAGCCCCTTCAGCTGGGGGACAAACATTGCAGGGTAAGCTAACGCTGTTGTTTATAGTCCTTTTACTTCGCTACCGTTCCAAAATTGTCTATCGGTGTTTTCTTCGCTCTTCTTACGCTTCAATCTGACCACACCCACGACCAATGAGAGAACAGGAGCTAGTTTGTGTCACCCACGAAAGCAGGGCCGCCCGGTTGGACCCTGCTTCAAAGCAGGGCCAAAAATTGCCAGGGCTGGCCTCGAAAAAGGCCTGTGGAAACGCTCGCAAAGCGAGCCGAGTGGAGTGGAGCCGGGACCGTTAGTGTCCTTGAAAAAGGGGCATTTGGTCCCTGCTTCAGAGTAGGGGCAGCCGGGCCGGTAGAGTGGAGTAGAGCTGGACTTCTGAATTACGGGCCGTGTGAAAGAGGCACAAGTAACTGACTGGATTCGTCAGACTTCATAGAAGTATCATCAGCAATAGAAATCATAACAATGGAAATTTTTCCAAGTGTTGTCTAATAACTTTACCTAATATTATTCACAGGTTTCTCCTTCATTTGACATGCCAGTCTCCGATGCTTGAGGGCGCTGCTAGCTTCAGTGTTGTTGAGACAAACGCATTCAAGCACTTGTACCACTTGTGTCTACGGCTTGTTCAAGGCTCAGACAAAGAAATTAAAGACTATCTGGCAGCCTGTCTCTCTTCTTTGAAGGTTTGCTTTTTCAATTTCATACTGCCTGTCATACAGAAACTTTAACTAAATATGGAGCAATGTTTTATTTGAATCAGTATTTTTTCAAACAAGATGTTAAACCCAGTTATGTTTTTAGAAAGATTATATCAACCTTGTCTGATGATATAACTCATTCTCAAAAATGTTCTTCTTTTGTGTTGGATTTATCTGACCAGGTGAAGCCAACACAGTTGGCCAGTTTGACCAAGACACACTGCACATATTTTCTAAATTTAGGATTAAATAAGAGCTAGGCTGTCTGCTGTGTACAAACAGACCATGAAAGGAATTTCTAATCCAAACTATTTCAGTAGTATTTATACAGGGTTCCTATGCAGCATGGAAACTTAATGTATGCAAATTGTCAGTCTAATAGTCCTAAAGCATACATTGTTTTTTGTTTTAGTTTAAACTGTCACATAATTTTACAAAAACAATCATGTTTTATAGAAGAACACTTGAACTCTGTGATTAAGACCATTGAAGGGATAAGTCAGCCAGGGTTCTGTGTAAAAGTTATAAACAAATAATATCTTACCTGTTGTAGATGGCTTTTTGAATAACCTCAGTTTGGAGAAGCAGTGTTCAGCTAATAGGACTGATGAGCTAACGGCTAGTCTGAACACACCTAAGACCAAAGTGGATTGCTGCATTTTTAAAACATTTCCAATATTTCATAGCGGTTAATGCAAACGCTGTTTTGTAGAGCTTTTTCCTAGCCTCCAATTTTGCAGTACATGCTTGCGTATGATTTTTGCAGGCAGCACTTCTTGTACAGCCTGGGGAACTTCCTGCTGGAATATCATAATTCTGCTAAGGTAACCATTTAATGCAAAAATGATGGTGGTGTAAAAATTTATGAAAGGACTTTTGTGGTAACAGCTATGAAATATTTGAGGTTGGAGGTGTTTTATGTTGACAGAAATCCACTTTGGTGTTGGTCCAACTCGAACTAGCCATTAGATCATCAGTCTTATCATAATTAAATTCTAAATGACCTCAGATTGGAGGAATTAAGAGCTACCTACATCAGGTAAGGTAAATGTTATTAAGGTTTTATACAAAACCCCAATTTAAAATAGTTATGCTATCCCTTAAATGTTTTATAAACCTGAGGTTTTGGTGGGGGTTCTTGTTTGATTGTTTTATATGAATGTTGTATCATTCTATTTTTATATATGATCTGTTGTTTTTAATGCCGTTTTGAGCCTGCAGAAAATGGATGCCTGACCCACTGTCCAAACATTTTTTGCATTGACACAAAAATTGACCCAAAAACTGAAAAACTTTAAATTTTGAGTCTGGAAAAGTAGGGAATTTGAGATTGGAAAATGTGTAGGAACCCTTTTTATAGATGGAGTATTTGTTGCAATGTTCTTTATTTGCACTTGTTTGTACAGTTTCATGGAAATCTAAAAAAAAACACCCTCTTCACTTATTTTAATATCAGGACATAATAAAAAGGTTTTGGACTCTACCAGGTTCTAAAATTATTCAATTTTAATCTCAAGTGAACAAAAACACTCATATTCCACCATGTCATTTATTAAACAAAAACTACTTCCAGACTATCTGGAGTCCATTGTTCAACAGGAAGAAATATTATTCGCAAGTGGAGAACAGTTAAGACAGTTGCCAGTTTCACCCTGGCAGCAAACTCACCCTGAAGGTCAGACTGTACAATGCTCAAAGAAATGAGCTCCATGTCAGACTCCATGGGCCTCAGTTATCAGGTTAAAGGTCAAAGGTCATGACAGGACATTTAGCAAAAGACTACAAAAGGACGTCTTGTTTAGAAAGGTTGCAGAAAAAAAGCCTCTTCTTTCTAAAAATAACATGACTTCAATGAAGGAACCACAAGAATTCTGGAACAATGTATGTTGGTAGCATGAGACCAAATTAGAGAGATTTACCAAAAATGCACAGCATTCTGACACATGGTCATAAAAGGTCTTTTAACACGTTTTGACAGAAAAATAGACATTAAATTGTTCTGTGAGAAGACAAAGTTGTATCCACATACAATCAATAAGTGGGAGGTGTTGACTTGCTAGATTATCTGATTGCCCTGTGTTACATCAACGTCATGTCAAAAAAATACTACCAATGCCTTTTGCATTTGATAGACACAGCAGTGGTGACGTGCTGACTGCTCTACAGATGGGTCTGTACTGAGAGTGATATGGCAATAACACTCTAAATAGACCATGTGCGCTTTTATATATTCAAACCCCAAATTACACACAGTCTGTGCAAATTCATCAAAGTATGCAAGAAGAGGGGGTGAACCAGTGGTGGTGTTTTCCAAAAGTACAAGGAGAGAAGGAAAAAGCAGATCTGCAACTCCTATTCCAAATCAGGATGTCCACTTGAACAATACATCACGCTGGCCAACAGTGTGTGACAACGAGGGAAGATGCAGGGTTCCTAGGCACACAGGAACACCAAAACTAATGTGTATAAAAAGCAATGTGCACCTCTGTTTCACAGCACAGAACTGTTTCATGGCATTTCACACAGAGTGACAACAATGTCTCACAATACGAGAATCAATCTGACATGACACTGGACAATAGAAACCTGAGCCTGTGTCAAGTAAATATGTTTCAAGAGTTTTTCAGTTCTTTGCTTCATTATTTGTTGACATTTTTGGAAGATTTTCCGATGTCTTTATTGCTCTCAAACAGTTGTCTCATGATCTGTTAGTTAATCATTTTCTCTGTCTTGTACCATTGTTGCACAATGTTACCCCTAGATGAAAATATCTTGAAAGGGTGGTTAAAAAAATACTTGTTTTGGCAATAAAATGCCCCAAAGTGAATCAGTAAATGATGCTGAATAATTTGGGGCATGTACAATCAAAATGTGTGCAGTAATGGGTTAAAAGAGCTGAGCAGAAACCAATGTCTGCAAACCCCAATAACCTAAAGCGATGGTAGAAAGAAGAGTGGGTCAGAAGTCCTCCACAACCATGTGACAGATTGTTAGTCCTACTGAAAACCACTACTGAGATTTATTGTTTCTAAAGGAGGTTTTACAGGCTGCTGGATCTGGGGCTGGAACCTGTTTTTACACGCAGCTTTAACATTTTGGCGTTATTTTTGATGGTGGGATCTCTTGTGTGTTTTTCTTCAATTTAGGTTATATTTGAATAATTTTAGAACCTGGTAAAAACCAGACAAGTTTTATTATGTCCTGATAAAGAAAACGCAAGAACTGAAAGAGTTTTTTTTCACACGACTGTAGCCTGTTTGTTTTCCATGTGAATTGAAGCTTTTCTGTGATTATTGGGAAAGTGAAAAAAGATGCAGGTGTGGCTTTTTCTCATTGTTTCAGGCGGAGAAGCAAGCCATAGAATCAAAGCTCAAGAAGACTGAAGATGATCTGTCTCGACAGCTAAGTTATGCTCAACAGGTCGGCTTCTTTTTCTTGACTCAGTTTTTGTATTTTAATCCTACAAATCCTACACCACAGTATTAAAGATTTGACATATTTGGCTTTCTTTAAATATCGATTAGGTAACTGAATTGTTCTGCCAAGGATAGTCTATCTCTTTATCCTGAGAAGCTCTTGTTAAATAATGAACCCTTGGCTGCTGACTTTGTTAAATTTGGCTAAATCCAAAAGAACAAATTTCTTTTCCAACCTCTGAATTCACCTTGTTGTTTCATACAGTAAAATCCTGGATACATTTAGTGTGCCAGCTTCTTTATTGACTTTTAGAACGTAATATACTGGAAAATGTTACCAAAATACTTTTTTAAATCTGGAAGAAATGTAGAGCCATCGGCTGTACAGAATCTGCAAAAATATTTGCAGCTATCTTTTAAAGTAAAGAAAAAAGTAAAATTGAAAATCCAGGATCCAAAAATGTGGGTTTTAAATGAGCATTTTGTCTGTCATGCTCATTTTTACATTAAAATTCCACAATATTTCAGCAAGTTTAAACTTAGATGAGTATTTTAGTAATAGTTTGTGTAACTGCAATGTTTTTGGCCAGGGGCAAAATATGTGGAAACCACTTTTAGTCTACATCCATGGCCAAAAGTTTTGAGAATGGTGCATGTGTTGGTTTCCCAAAGTTTCTGGCTTTTTTGTTTTTAAATCTTTTTATCAGATGTTTCTGGGGGTTTTTGAAGCATGAGTACAAGGATTTCATATGTTTTAAAAGCTTTTATTGACAATTATGGAAAGTTTAGAAAAATAGTCCACATTTACAGTGTTGGTCCTTTTGCAATTCACCCTGGCATGCTGTCAACTAACTTCTGGGCCAAGTGAATGAAAAATAAAGGGTATGTTGTCCGTAAATTTCCGTTATCTTGTCCCTGAGTAAAGATACTTAACTTAGACTCTACAATGAGCTGCCATCAGTCAGGATGTTGACCATCTTTATCAATAATTTATTAATTATTAATTCTTGCATAACCAAGAATGGGGGGTGGGGATTTCAAGCTTTAACAGATGAGATGTGTCGAAAAACCAGTGTATGCATTTATCTTCACAGACTCTTTCTGAGAAAACTAAGGAGTTAGAGAAACTACGTTCAGAGTGGACAAACCAGAGCAGTTCTCTTTCCAGCCGTCATTTACAGGAGTTACAGCTAGAGAGGGAGAAGGTCGTTGAGGTAAGACTTTTATTCCTGCACACTGGTTTTTGTACGTTTTTGTTTTTGTTCTTTTTAATGATAAAATTAAGACCCTGAGCTGCTTTCAGCTACACTAGACTAAAAAATAAATAAAAACAAAAATAACACACACACACTCATACTTAACTCAGGCCTCTTTTAAATTTAACATAGCCTAATCTCATGCTTTCCAACAAAGAAAACTTTAAAAAGATTCTTTAGCCCCTGTTTACACTGGATGACCACCCTGCTGCAACATAATAAAAAATCAGCAAGAACCTGGATGGTCTTTGCAGGTTCCTGGCAAGTTTTCAGGTGTATTAAGAACACCGACAGGGTGTAATGGGTCCACAATGGTTTTAAGCATGCTTCCCTAGAAAATGTTTAAAACAGTGGAGTTAAATGATGAAATTTGATGACAGTTTGAGATATTTGTTTGTGTAAAAACTTGCCTTTCAATAACTAGCTGTTTTAAGACAAGAAATAATTTTTTTTTTTTTTTTTTAAGCATGTATGTTGGGGCAACTGGCAAAGAGCCACTAATAATAAACAGACATTCTGGTTGGATTTATAATTTACAAATAGTACTGGACCAGTTTTTTGTGTTAACTGAAAGATTTTCTTACATCTTATTATGTAGGATGAAAGCTGTATATCCTTTTGCTGGAATAGCTGCATTAAAAATAGAATAGTATAATAATTAAACCACTAAAATATGAAAATAAAATATAAAGCATGAATGTAACTTTATAAGTTAAGTTCACCTATAAGAATACTGTATAAAATGTATAAATTTACAAAATTATTCAAAACTATGTTAATGCTAAACTTCAGTTCAAATCAACTTAAATGGTTGAGATGTTAAGGTTAACTGTGTATCTGCTGAGGGTTCATTTTGTGACTCCGTCATTATTTTAGTCAGCTGTTCAGCTGTCCAAGTCTCACACTGTTCTTCGTAAACATATTAGTTCAACCTGGTTGGTTCGCTTCTGATCACTCTGAGTATCAGTGATAACTCACACACATCTGATCTGCAGCTGTTACTTTAACAAACAGCAGCTCAGAGTTTCTGTGTATTCAGACGACAGGAATTCTAAAAATGATCGATCGTCATTATCAATCACAATGCTGCAACAAGATATATGTACAGTATTTATACATATATATAAAATCTGTCCACTGAACACTGGACCAGCTCTATACCATCAGCAGGGTCCTTGACGGTGCATGGGAGTTCGCCCAACCAGTCTACTTGTGTTTTGTGGACTTGGAGAAGGCGTTCGACCGTGTCCCTCGGGGAATCTTGGGGGGGGTGCTCCGGGAGTATGGGGTACCGGGCCCTTT
>NC_051447.1:1977665-1983304 GCF_001649575.2 Kryptolebias marmoratus
GAAGAGAGAGCTGAGTCAAAAAGCAAAGCTCTCGATTTACCGGTCGATCTACGTTCCTACCCTCATCTATGGTCACGAGCTTTGGGTAGTGACCGAAAGAACGAGATCGCGAATACAAGCGGCTGAAATGAGTTTCCTCCGCAGGATGTCTGGGCTCTCCCTTAGAGATAGGGTGAGAAGCTCGGTCATCCGGGAGGGACTCGGAGTAGAGCCACTGCTCCTCCGTGTCAAGAGAAGCCAGTTGAGGTGGCTTGGGCATCTGGTGAGGATGCCTCCCTGGTGAGGTGTTGCGGGCACGTCCCACCGGGAGGAGGCCCAGAGGAAGACCCAGGACACACTGGAGGGATTATGTTTCTCGGCTGGCCTGGGAACGCCTTGGGATTCCCCCGGAGGAGCTGGCCCAAGTGGCTGGGGAGAGGGAAGTCTGGGTCTCCCTACTTAGGCTGCTACCCCCACGACCCGACCCCGGATAATCGGAAGAAAATGGATGGATGGATGTTTGCACTGACAACGTCACTGACAGATGACAGTATGTAAGACTGCAGGGCTGTGTGTCAGATACGGTGGTCTGCAGTACAGGGACGGCCCTCTCACTGTTCCTTTTTTGCCCTCTACACCTCAGACTTCATATACAACTCCACCCTCCATCTACAAAAATTGTCTGATGACACTGCTATTGTGAACTGTGTGTTAGAAGAGAATGAGCAGGAGGTCATCTCAGACTTCGTAGTTTGGTGTAAGCAAAACCACCTGATCCTGTCCCCAGTAAGATCAAGGAGCTTGTGGTTAATTTCCATAGAAAATCTTCTCCCCACATACCAATGAACATCCAGAGCTCAGTCATTGAGATAGTGGACTCGTTTAAGTTCCTGGGTGTTCACTTCAAGTGCAAACTGGACTGCACTGACAACACTAACACTTCGTACAGGGAGGGCCAGAATCGGCTGCACCTGCTGAGGAGACTGTGGTCCTTCAGTGTGTGCACAGCTGTGCTCCACACATTTTATGACACTTTGGTGGCCTCTGCAGTGTTCTTTCACATTGTGTGCTGGGGAGGGGGCAGCACAGATTGAGACAGGATGACGCTCAACAAACTGATCGTCCTGGGCGTAATAATGTTGATGCTGATCTGCTCTCCCGACAGTACTCTAATAATGACAACTGGAAAGATATTCCATCCTCTGGGGTCAAAGCAATATGCAGGCAGGTCAGTGTCATTGAGACACGTTTTATGTCAGACAGGCTAATTAATCACCTCTGAGTTTCCCAAGTAGTTGTTCCCAACGCCTACTCTTTCCCTTTGAGGCTAGACTTCAACACGCTGGATGAATTGACTCCCAAAGAACTCAAGATCTCTCAATACCTTGGCCCAGTAATTGTCATAGTAAAACAAGCCATTGAAGCTGGGAGAACACTGGCTCCATCTAAAAGCAATCCATCAGATGTGGCTTTGCTTTGGTGTGAAGCCCCAAAACTCCAAGTAATAAATGGATTGTTGTATTGACAGAGACATTCACAGAGAAGTACTGCTCTCAAGCAGTTGGTACTGCTTGAGAGATGTAGAATCATTGTTCTAAGATCGTTTTATGATGAGTGTGGGCATTTAGGTGTGGAGAAAACATCTGAACTAATCAGAGACAGGTTCTACTGGCCTAGGATGAGTGCTGAGGTGGAGAACCTGCGAACAATGTGTTTCCCTTAAAGCTCTCCCACAGCATTCTGCAACATTAAACCAGATCATCAGTAATGGACCCTTGGAGTTGGTCTGTATTGACGTTCTGCAGATAGAACCAGACAGAAAAGGCATTGCCAATGTATTAATAGTAACAGACCTTTCCACAAGATATGCACAAGCATTCCCGACCAGAAGGCCATCACCTTGCCAAAGTACTGTGGGACAAATATTTTGTGAATTATAGCCTACCAGCAAGGACTCATTCAGATCAAGGCAGAGACTTTGAAAGTCGTCTGATCAAAAAGCTGCTTTCTATGCTGGGAATCCGAAAGTCACACACTTCTCCCTACCTCATACAAGGTAATGTGCAACCGGAAAGTTTTCACAGGACGTTACTCTCTATGTGCAGAACATTGGAAACTGCAAAGAAACAGAAATGGAGTCAACATAGTTAGTACACGCCTAGTGGTAGGTGGCCATTCGCCGGCTGACTGTGATTCAGTAAAAAAAGATTAAAGTTGACAGGAAAGTTGAAAATATGGCTATTTATTATGTGATATTGTAAGATATTTGTGCCAAATATTTACACAGTTTTACAAAAAGGCACTTTTGAAATACTTTTTAAACAAAAATACAATTAAAATAAATACAAATTGTTTGCACCGGGAGGAGGCCCAGAGGAAGACCCAGGACACGCTGGAGGGACTTTGTTTCTCAGCTGGCCTGGGAATGCCTTGGGATTCCTCCAGAGGAGCTGGCCCAAGTGGCTGGGGAGAGGGAAGTGTGGGTCTCCCTGCTTAAGCTGTTATCCCTGCGACCTGACCCCGGATAATTGGAAGAAGATGGATGGATGGATGTTTGCACTTAATTTGAATCCTAATTTAAGTCACATTTACAAATAAATTAAATTAACATAAATAAAAAAGCGCAAACAAGGCACCAACACACTTCTCACGTCAAGGCCAATGAAGGACAACAGACAACTCTGAAAAACAGTCAGATGCTGTACTGTACTGTGCTTTTTGTGGCACAGGCTGCATGTTGGAAACAAAGCATATCTAATGCTAAATTTAATAGCATCATTTTACTGGTAAACATGAATATTTTCACTAAGTACAAAACATACTTACCATATTCGATCTTGTAAAGCCACCAGCAGAATTTCGTCTCAACAAACCATTTTTGGTTAAACCGGCACACCGACAGGGGGCAGTATGCTATGATAATAATACACTGGGGGAAAACCTGCGTGTACAACTGTACTAAGAATGGTGCCACAGGGTACTCTCCATATTGCCTAATGTACAGGAAAGAGGCAAGGCTGCCTATTGACATCTGTTTCGGGACTATTCTAATGGACAGGGTGAAACATCTCATCTCCAGTTTGTGGAGAAAATTAAAAATGAGTTGCAGGAAGCCTATCAGCTGGCTACTGAAACAAGGCCCATTACAATCAATGTGTAAGAGATCAAGCACTAATGGAAGGTGACTGGGTCTTAGTGAGAAATGTTCGCCTGACAGGAAAACATAAACTACAAGGTTGCTGGAAACCTACCCCCTATGTTGTTATTAAAAAGCTACCAAACTTACATGTTTACAGAGTTTGACCAGAAGACCGAAATAGAACTGTCAAAATTCTACATAGAGTTCATCTTCTGCCAATAGATTATCTGGTCTGGATGCCTGAGCCGGACCAGGCATGTACGCATACATACATGTATGCATCCTGACAGTTTGAGAGTCATATCAGCCCAGGGCAAGGTGTGACTTTGAGTGTACATGGTAGTTTAATTGTTGGAATGTCCTGCTGCTGACATATAGAGCATGGTGAGGAAGCAGGAGAGCATCTCAGGAACATGAAACAGGAAAACTTTTTTTAACAAGTACTAGGAGTGTAGCAGAATCACAACTGCCTTATTCTAGAGGTTTTCCTATGCTCATCATGGTTTTGCCATGATTAGCCATGTTCTAATACTGTAGTTCATGGAGAGTGTAGCAGGGTCATCATCCTAGACAAGGGAAACAGGAACTAGACAAATTAAGAATCTGAACTGGCACAGCTAAACCCCAGTCCCTCTCTACCTAAAGGAGGTGTCGAGCCTCCCCAGCACAGAATACAGCTCCTATGAGCAACCGTCTTCACTGCTGGCTACACTACAAGTGGCAAACAGCTCCCACCCACCTGGTGCCAAGACCAATAGAACAGGAAATCTGTCTCCCACTACACTGTTTTTTTTTGTCTGACTACCTAAACTTATTCCCTCCATACTCTGCTTCTACTCCAGGTGATTCACGTCAGCACTAATTAGACGATTACTGCCACACTGGCCACAAAAACAAGGATCTCTCCCCCCTATTTTCTCATGACAGTGTTTTGAGACTCTTAAGACAATCATAAATGAAAACAAATGTGTTGTTTTTGTTTTGTTTTGTTTTTTCATTTTTCAGTTGCAGAGCAGGTTTCAGCGTGAGACTGAACAACTGCGTCAGGAGCTGGAGAGCACTCAGAAGAAGAGCCTGCAGCAGCTCCAAAGCAGAGTAACGGAGCTGGAGAGCTCCTGCAGAGAGCTGACAGAGAAGAAATACAAGAATGAGTCCATCATCCGAGACCTGAGGATTAAAGTAGTTGGTTCAGAAGAGGTAAATCAATGCACAAATTTAAAGGCAAGATGTTTAAATACACTAAAGCTGGAGCATGATTTCATTTTTGTCTTCAGTTGCTAATATTAAGAGGAAGCTCACTTCTGGTACAGTATTGTGGTCACATTTGCATACTAAACTCAATATATCATTTAAAGTATCATTTAATTTAATTTTCTTTTAGAACACCAGAAGTCACTTCACAAGATAGCACAAAGGTAGAACAGTAAATTCAATAAAAAGTTAAAAATACATTAAGTTGATAACAAGCGGTGACGATGTGGCGAGGAGAAGACGCATGCTGAAGAGTTAAGCTGATATCGACCAGTTTTACGTTTTTATCTCCCGTCAGAAGGCTTAACCTGTGTGAGTACTGCGTAACTTAAGCAGCACAGATGAGTAGAGGAAAACATTCAAGTCTAAACAGCACACCAGACCCTAAAATTGACCAAATGTTGCTGTCGCAGCCACGAGCTAATGAAGCTAATTCTAACACCAACACAGAGACGCCCGCTGATTCCTTCACTTCGCTGACGGAGAGAAAAATTTAAATGGCTATATGTTCATGTCCCACACATTTTCCTAATTTGTGCATTTTTAAATAACCCTATTTCTTTGGTATTGCTACCCTTTCTTATTATCTGAGTCGTCCCAATCAACAATGTTCTGGCGGGTTACGAGTTTAAACCAGGTTAAGAGTGTGTCTCCATAGGATACTCCATCAGAAACTGTCAGAAATTAACTTCAACAAGATGATAATCTAAACAAGACCTAATCTGTACCCTGCTGGGCCTGTCTGTCCACCACTTATTTCAAATTTAATGGTAATTATTACAAACAAAATCATGGCTATGCCATGGGATCTCCAGTGTCACTGGTTGTGGTCAATCTCTACATGGAGGAAGTGGAGAAGAGAGCCATGAACGTGTACGAGGGAACACCAAGACACTGGTTCAGATATGTGGGTGAGACTTGGGTCAAAATCCAAACTAGGAACAGAAGTTTTTAGCAGATACATCAACTCTGTTGACAACAAGTTGGAGTAAGAACACGGGTTAGGGGAATCAGTGGGGTCTGCTCTAGATCTTTAGAGTATAGAAGTTACAGTGAATGATTTAAACAAGGGGCATTACTATAAGTAGGTAGGTAGGTAGTTAGGTACATTTATTTATATAGCACTTTTCAGCACGAGGCGACTCAAAGTGCTTTACAACACAAGAACAAAATTACAGACAGAGTTACAGAACATGACAAGATAACTAAGCTAAAACATGACAATGCTAACAAAGGTACAGGACATCTAAACTACTAAAACATGATATTA
>NC_051447.1:1984554-2004269 GCF_001649575.2 Kryptolebias marmoratus
GAGAGAAAAGAAACACGTCCGCCTTCCACCAGGAGCAAAAAAAAAAAAAAAAAAAAAGTAAGGGAGGGGTGGATGATAGTAGTGATTAAAAGTGACAAATGGGGTAGGCAGGCTTTTACCAATGTAGAGCGGAGGTGGTGAGCTGACGGGTAGATGGTTTTGATACCCCCCAAAAATTAAAAATTTCAAAGATGGTTCTGATATTTCAATAGAAGAGGCAAGCTTCAAACCTAAACAAAAGTGTGAACGAAGATGCCAGTGGTGGAGAGGACAGGTCGTAGGTGCTGTATTTTGTCTATTTTATCAACTGAGAATGAGAATAATAAATTACAGTCTGTAGTCTGTAGCGTATAGAGAGGAGAGCGTGTCAGGTGGTCATAATTGGGCATTTATCAAGAAGAAGTATTAATTTCAGCAGATCTGATGACAGATTTAATTTTTTTGCTGTTGGATTGTGCAGGAATGTAAGCGTTCAAAGCAGCAAGTTTTGACTCTCAGGAGGGAGAACAGCAGTCTGGACACAGAGGTCCATGAAAAGGAACGACTGGTTGGCCAGCTCCAAATGAGAGTAGCTGTTTTGGAACAGGAAGTCAAAGATAAAGATATGCTGATGTGCCGCACAAAAGAAGTATTGGAGGCCACTCAGCATCAGAAGGTAAGAGCCTCTTTGTTTGCTTTAAGCACATTTTCAGTAAACTGCTTCTCAGCTAGACTGAAGCAGCTATTCTCCCACAGGCCCACTTCTGTAAACCTAAAGTGTCAAATGTTTTCCTGTGGGATCAATCCAAGTTGAATTATAATTAAATAAAATGTAAGATGAATCTAGAATTAACCAAAAATCTAATTTTATTTGTTTGAAATTTTATTTTCTAGGAATCAGTTGAAGAAAACGTGGAAAGTAAAGAACTTCAGTTAAGAAAGCTTGAAGCAACAGTGAAATCTCTGTCAGAGGAGCTGATAAAGGTTTGTGAAGCTTAATGCAGGTTCAGCTTGTCATTTTACAAAACCAAAACTGAAGTCTGATTATAAATAATTCAGGTTTTGTATGGTTCAGTTAAGCTTCATGTCCTAAGTGCACATAGGATATGTTCTGCAGAAGCTCTGCAGGAAAGTGATTATATCTTTTTATTAACATTTAGAAGATAAGTGTGTTCATTGCTTGCCACTGCTACATGTTCGACGAGTTATCAGAACCTCTACGTCCCCTTAGTCAAATCTGGATAAATGTAGGGTCTTCGGATGAAAAACAAATCTGCCATGGCTGGCCGAGAAGGTGCACACCTTCAGTCCTCAGATCTAGATTCATCCAGAAAGCAGTGATGTATGAAAAGTGATTTTTCCAGTTAAGTTTCTCTTTACGGTTTTTCTTTCTTTTCCTTTTGTCTGCTGGACTTATGAAGTCACTGAACAAAAAAAAATTCTCTGGTTACAAAATGAAAACCACAAAACAAGGGGAAGGAAGGTCTTTGCACGACAAACCAAAAAAAATGAACTACATCGAAGTGACTGCAAAAACGAACTGACTTGCAGTCCTCCACCAACGAGAACATTAGGATTGCTGGGGGGGTTGAAAAAACTTGGAGCTGCAGAAAGGTGTTTCACTCTGTCCAAAGATTCTTTATCTCATAACTGAATACAGTTCTCCTGTAAGAGTGTTGGTTTTTATTCCAAACTCATATTGAATATTTGCACACAAATAATGATCAACAATCATTTTCATATTTCAGACACTTAATAATCAAATAAACATATCTAATTTCAGTAACAAATCGTGTTTTCTTCACAAGCTTTAGGAAAGCATGTAAACAATCCGTGAATAACTGATTTGACGTCCACAACTGTACACGAGTGTCCCAAACTTCAGAGAGAACAGTTACTGAAAGATGACAGTGGGTCAGAGGGCATGAAAAAGGGGGGAGTCTTTCTGCTCCATGAGTTTGATCAAGTGGTTGGCTATTAATAAAAGTGAAAATGCTAATGTCACAGGAAAAAATGTACAACATGCCTATAGTGAAAAGCTTTCAAGCTAAATCATCTTGTGACATACAGTCATTGTCAAAAGAAAATATACCCTCTTCTAATGTTAGGGTTTTATATTTCTGGGCATTAAAAAAAAAAGTAAATCCAAACTTCAGCTGTCGGACAGATGGCCTCACATTTATTAGAATCTTTTGGTGTCGTGGTTGACTGAATGACTACAAGGAGCCCAAACTATGAGCCCTCCACCACCGTGCTTGGCAGTTTGGTATTTGTGCTTCGTAACTGCATGTAGTTGCTGCTTATCCCTGTCTCCATTGCAATTTTAGTTTTTCATATACTGCCTTTATATTTGGGTTAAGTTCTTCTTAAATAATGGCTTGGTGTAATGTTTCATGGGTTGTTCGTTTGAGATTTTCTATACTTTTAAGAGCTGGTAAGAAACAGATAATGGATTATATACTTTTAGGTTAAATGTTAGAATTAAAGGAGGTGTTGTGTTCTAGTTACCATAACTGTATGGAATGAAAGATGGTTGCTTTAAGAAGAAGTTTGTAGTACTACTGAAATACACTTTAATAAAGAAGTTTCTGTTCATTTGAATCCCCATAATGAACTTTTATTCATTTCATTTTAAAAAGTATCCATATCTTTACCAAAAAATATTTGGATAGTCCTATTTAAATTTCTGTATGTATTCATTTCTTTATTTTATTCAGGCTAATGGTATAATCAAGAAGCTGCAGGGGGAGGTGCGAGGCCTTGTTGGAAAAATAAAAGTGAAAAACACTGTGACTGTGTCCCAGGAAAAGGTTCTCCAGGAAACACAAGGCAAGCTTCAGAGTGTTGAAAAGGATTTACAGATCACTCAGCAGCAGCTCATTACCAAGGAGGAGGAGGTAAGAAACATCTAGACGCTCACCCCTTCCACAACCCCAAGTTTTATGTACCTTAGACTTACACAGCTGCACACAGCTCATTGCAACATTTCACTCTACCACAGACCCACATGCAGACGCCTTGGGGGAGGGCCTGGGCCCCGTTGCTCCTGTTCTGGTGCCTTTGCTGGTTTGGCATGGACCAGAGTTGTGGGGGCAGCTGGGGGGGGTGTCTCTGACTGCATCGTGTGTGTGTGTGTGGGGGGGGGGGTTGTCTCTGACGGCATCGTGGTGGGGGGTGCTGGCGGATTGCTGCCCCCTTTGTGTAGTGTTGTTTGTGTGGGTGCGGTGGGCTCCCGCCACTTCTAACCCTACCTGGGGGATTGGCTCACTAGGGGGGATGGTTATATGCTCTTTCACCTTGGTCCTTCTGGGTTCTGGTTGCCACACTAATTTTAACAAACAAATGAATTCATATTTTTTCTGAGCAATAAAATGTCATCAGTGTCCCTCAGCTGGTGTCAGGTGTCCATCTGTTTGACACCAGACAGGACCAATACCTGACAGAAAATCAGAAGTGCTGCTGAGGGAAACAAATGAAGTGGACTGAACACAGTCAGGGTGTATTACAGTGTAATCAGGTTTGAGCATAAACATTAGTGGAACAAATATTTTTGTTTCTTAACCACAACACACTAATTTTCTAATTTGTTACATTTTCTGTGGAAAAGGGAGATATGTTGCTTAATATTTATTTTGTGCACAATTTATCCTCTATTTTTTTATTATTATTCCTCCTGTGTACTCAATCATTACCTTCTGTAGCCACATAATGAAATGAATAAGATCCACCTGTGGCTGATCTAAGTGTAGATAGACTTCATATTGGAGAGAATGTCCTGTTGTATATCTGCCCTCTGCCTTTAGTTTTCTATGTTCTGCTCATGTCCACTCTGTCTGCTCCAAGTTGCTGACTGACAATTTTTCTTCTGGTTTTATTCTCATAAGTAGATTTTGAAACAGAAAATCTGCATTGTTGGATCCAGCATGTTTTGCTGCACACTGTTCCTGTCTTTGCTAAGCTCGAAGAGGTCTAGCGTTAGTAGTGACTGTATCAGTGCACTAAAACCAGCAGACTTATTCCTGCCCCAATGAGACTCTTTTGGAGCTGCCAACAGGGTGATATATGTGTGTACAGTGTCATCAGGTTATTACATACAGCTGCATGTGTAGGTGCTCCCCGGTCCTCGTGCCACTGGTCTGACAGTGACACAGTTGGTGGTAGCATCTCGCTATGGGAAACCCCTTCAAGCATGGATCATAGAAGCTCCACTAAATGAACTTTGAAAGAGGACACAAACAAAAACTGATTTTTAAACAAATGGATAAACTGAGTAGTATATACCAAAGAAGCTACATTAACTTGACAGTAAAACTGTTTGTTTCTTACAGGTTTCCAAACTGAGGGAGCAGCTCAAGATGACCGTGCAGAAGTTAAATGAAAGCAGAGAAGTGTTAAAAACTAATGAGAATGGTGAGGAAGCCACTGGAATTTGTCTTACACGACTGATAACAGGAACAGTTGTAGTTGAGTAAAAGAGCCAGCTGCAGTTTGTTTTTAAAAATGTTGGTGTCCTCCATTAGTTTTTGAAGATCCTCTCCAGACAAGGTTTAAGAAACAAGACATCCTTTGTGTAGATTCTCAGTCATCCAGGAAATCCTAATCAAGGCATCTGGACTTTGTTTGGATTCTTGAAAATGTTTTGCTACTCCAATGAAATGTGAAAATCTTTAAATAGCTAAAGCAATAATGAGCAAAACAGTGACTGAAATAAGCAAAACTGTAGCTAAAAGAGCAGAATGGTAAATAACTACAAGTGGCAGATCAGTAGCTAAAAGTAACATAAGAAGACAAAAATAGATGTTTGCGAGAGCACATTTCAGAGAGCGTTGTAAATTAATATTTTACAAAAAACAAAAGTCCTAGCCCACTATTCTTAATCAAGCTGATCGGTTTGATAAATGAATGGTGAACAAACAAAGTATGCTGTAGTAGTTTGATTGCAAAAAAAAAAACATACAGAAAAAACTATTAACAGGCAACAATGAATCAATATTTACACTAAAAACATGTTACTAAATGATTTCCCATCTAAAGACAGTGGAGCCTGTTTCCTGTTGGCTTTCTCTTGTTTCAGACGGTAAACTACAGACTAGTTGCATTTTGGAGTCTGTAAATAAAGTGATAAAGTTTCTAATTGTCTTTGTTCCTAACACTAATGTCATCTTTGTTTTTCACTGCAGTTATAAATTGGCTTAACAAGCAGCTAAATGAGAATCAGCTGTCCAGAAAAACCCAGTCTCCTGAAAGTTTGGAGAATCCGTCTGTGTTCTCAGCAGCAACAGGACTGAAGGTACGACACCTGCTGGCACCGCCACCAAAAGGCAAAGGCAGACAGTCGTGTTTGCAGTGTTAGCAAAATATCTCATGAACTAGAGGACAGATTTGAATGAAATTCTAAGAAAGTAATCACTGGACGTATGTCTACAACTGGTTAACTTTTGGAGTCAGCCCATTCAAAATGGCCACTACAGCTAACTGACCTTAGATACGTCAAAATTGGCAATATTCATTCCTTCAAATAATGCCAGGTCTTTAATTTTACCGAGCTGTTGGACTTAATAGTTTTTGAAGCTGCGACCACTTAAAGACCTGACTGCGTTTTCTTTAGGCCCAGTTTCATCCTTGGCCCGGGAAACCTGCTGTGATGGAAGCTGAGCTCACTCCTGCTGGACGAGTTGGGCGTACAGACAACAAACCGCTGTGAGTTGAAGCTGATGCTTTCAGAACTCACAGCCTGACGTTTACAGGGGATTCAGAAAGTATTTATACAGTTCAACTTTGGCAATGCCACGACAGATAAACAGAATCGGCACTCCTTATGTCTGGGCGGTGGTGGTCATGGGGAAAATGTATCAAATACTGGTGTTCTTCAGTAATGTCAGTCTTTAGCTTCTCATGAATGAATGCTGAGTCAGCTTTCCTGCTTATAGTTACTTTTTTATTATACCTTTTGGAAAACTTCAGTCTTCTTTCATCTATTCCAACTATTCAGGTATGAAAACATTCAGCACATTTAGGACATCACAGCTATGACTTTTGTTTTTTGTAAATTTTAAGCTTCTTGAAATATTTAACTTCATTTACACGTTTTTTTGTTGTTTGTTTTTTTGTCTCCTTATTTGTCCTTTTTGACTTTTCGTGTCCCCATATGCATCCTTTCTGTCTCTGTTTCCTTGCACGTCCTTTTTGTCTTCTTATGCTTTTTCCTTCTTTTTGTTTCTTCGGTCTGTCTGCACTTTGTGTACCTCCTCCTTCTTCAAATATTTCAACTAAGATCAAAGGTTGGGATATTATTCCACTCACTTTCACCTTTTTCAGCAAATTTCAGCAGAGCCATTCAGGACTCGGCCTTTACGCAGCATTTTCTATGAAAATGCTCAGGTTTCTAGTTTTATTTGTGTGCGGTCAGTGAAACAGCTGATTTTAACTAATGTGGTTTTCTTGTCCGGTTTTTCCCCTCTTGTTAGTGAAGACTCAACTGGTCTGGATTCAAAGTACTTCAGAAGAGACAACAGCATCCCAGTTTACAGTCTATCATCTAATCTGATTCATGGAGGTAAACGCGCTGGACATTTGTCACGCTAAATAAATAATTAACAAATAAATAATTAATTCTTGAAGGGGTGGGAATCTTTTGCCACTTCTTGATTTGATTTTAAAATGATTACTGGTGCATCCATCTTCACACTTCAGACAGAATCCTGAGCAAAGAAGCAAAATATTTTGGTCTACACAACAACACTAACTTGTTTTGCCTTTTCTGAGTTGGATGGAAACTTTGACGATGCTCAATTGAGGGTCCTGTGGTTTTCAGCAGCAGCTACCACCTTTTTTTTTGTTTGTTTGTTTGTTTCTTCCTCCGGTTGATTGGAAACATTAACACAACTTGGTTATAGTGTGGCTTTTGTCAAAAGCAGAAATACTTTGGCCTTCAGGGCACAAGGATGTGTTTGTACAGCAGCCTGATGTGTGCATGCCGTAAACAGTCAGGGCACTTCACATATCACCTTTTGATTTCATCGATGACAATTGTGACCAATAAATAACAATTGATTTTTGACATTGTCTAAATTCATTTAGAATAGTTTGTCTCCATCACAATGCATCAAAAATTAAATGGAATAATGAAGAAGGTAGTCTGTCTCCCGAATGCTTTACCTTCACCTCAACTCAGCATCTAGACAGTTGAACCTTGGACACAGCCAGTTCTAACAGGAGCAAGATCCAAAACACTGACCTGCTTTCTGATTGAATAAAACAAGCTAACATTAAACTTCTGAATGGCTTTACCAAAGCCCCAACCTCAACCCAATGGACCTTTGGCATTAAAACCCAGGTCTGTTCCAGAAAACCAACTACTTTAAATGAACTCTATCAGTTCTGCCAAAAACAGCGCTCAGAAGCCTGTTGATGGAGACAAAAGGTCCAGGTGACACTTGCTAAAAGAAATTTAAACAAATACTAGTGGGCTATATGAATATATTTGACTATGTATAAGTTTGACCATTTGGGGATTATAAAAAATCCACAATAAAGTCAAACTTGTGCACTCAGTTCCTGTTTTTGCATGTTGCAGAGTCGTTCTACCCTGGAAAAAGGGACAGTCCAAAGAAATCACTTAAAATCATCAAATTAATCTGACCTTCAAGCTCATGATGAATGGATGGAAACTTCTCCTGCAACTATTGTCTCTTTAGTTTAACGCTAGTTTGGAATTGTTCTTTTAAATGTCTTTGTTTTTCTGTGCAGAGGTACACCAGCGTCCAAAGCCTTCCCTAACTTCTGCTTACTTCCCTGCATCAAGCTGACTTCTGCTTCAACCAGCCAATGAAAACATTTCACTATGGAGGAGGAAGGGAAGTTGGAGCCTTGTTTTATGCATTAAACTCTTGTACAAAAATAATCATTAATGTTAAATAAACTTCTTTTTAATTGCTGTGATTGTGGATATTTCTTTATCCAGAAGTATTTGTATTTTGGTTGGCTGCTGCGTTTCATTTATGAAGTAGGTTTATTCTTTCTCATTGTTAATTTACTTGTTTTAACTTACTGTGCTTAAAAAAGCTGTAGGTAACTCTCTGGCCTTAGAATAAAATATTATTCTTAATAAACATTACAGGCAACAATTGAAAGAAAAAACTTTTTCACAGAATTTTGGGTTAAAGTAATTTTACACATTCTGTTAAAATTAGGAAAAGTATATCAAAACATGATAAAAAAAATCTTTTTAACCAATGAAAAATTGTTAAAATGTGCCAAACTAGGCACTGCTTAATGGATCCTAAACATCTTTCTCCATCAGTGAAACAATTGGTGTTCAACATTTTCAAGAGAATTTTTAAACGTAGTCATGATCAATATCTTAGACAGAAATGGTGAATCTGGCTAATGTTTGAGGCCACTCGGCTGCAGGTTATCACTTCCAAATTAATGTTATTCAACTCCATGGATTTATAGTTTTTATTAGGGCACAACCACCTTGTGCTGTACTTGTTACACAAGTATTCACTCCACAAGGTCTTCTTTCAGTTTAGTTGTATTACTACCAGGAAATTAAAAGGACTTTCGGTCTGATTATTAAAAAAAAAAAATACACAAAATACTCCAGACTAATGAAGTTAATTTGAGGGAAAATAACTTATTTTAAATAATCAAAAAATGTATTAAAATGAAAGGTGGTTTGTGAATATATATTTACTTTGTGTTGAAGCTCCAACCATAGATTAGCCATAGATACACCTGAAACCAGATGTTTCCATCCACTGAAGACCATGTTTTCTCACTGTCTGACAATTAATCAGACTCAAATTTTTCCTGGTTTAGGACAGTTAAGATTCCCAAAAATGATACGGGCTGTTAGGTCCCTTTATGACCGGTGTCAGAGCTTGGTCCGCATTGCCGGCAGTAAGTCGGACTCGTTTCCGTTGAGAGTTGGACTCCGCCAAGGTTGCCCTTTGTCACCGATTCTGTTCATAACGTTTATGGACAGAATTTCTAGGCGCAGCCAAGGTGTTGAGGGGATCCGTTTTGGTGGCCTTAGGATCGCATCTCTGCTTTTTGCAGATGATGTGATCCTACTGGCTTCTTCAGACCGTGATCTACAGCTTTCGCTGGAGCGGTTCACAGCCGAGTGTGAAACGGCCGGGATGAGGATCAGTGCCTCCAAATCCGAGGCCATGGTCTTGAGCCGGAAAAGGGTAGAGTGCCTTCTCCGGGTCGGGGAAGATGTCCTGCTCCAAGTGGAGGAGTTTAAGTATCTCGGGGTCTTGTTCACGAATGAGGGAAAAATGGAGCGGGAGATCGACAGGCGGATTGGTGCAGCGTCTGCAGTGAAGCAGGCGCTGTACCGATCTGTCGTGGTGAAGAGAGAGCTGAGTCAAAAAGCAAAGCTCTCGATTTACCGGTCGATCTACATTCCTACTCTCTGGGCACATCCCGCCGGGTGGAGGCCCAGAGGGAGACCCAGGACACGCTGGAGGGACTATGTTTCACGGCTGGCCTGGGAACACCTTGGGATTAGATGATTTTAAATTTCCGGAGGAGCTGGCCCAAGTGGCTGGGGAGAGGGAAGTCTGGGTCTCCCTACTTAGGCTGTTACCCCCCCGACCCGACCCCGGATAAGCGGAAGAGAATGGATGGATGGATGGAGGATTCCCAAAATTATTTCTATTTGTTAAATGCCCAAATAATAAGAGAATTTTGTATTATCTTTTTCAAAGTCACAAATTTGCATACACTAAGATTTTTATGCCTTTAAACAATTCGTTAAAGTCCAGATGGGTTTGGCAGCTTTTTATAGGTTAGATGACAACATTTGAGTGACTTGGAGGTAAAAATGTGGATGCATTTTAAGGCACACCCCAAAGCATCTTTGTGCAACAACATGAGAAAATTAAAAGAAAGCAGCCAAGATATCAGGAAGAGAATTATCGACCTCCACAGCTCTGGTTCATCCTTGGGTACAATTTCCAGATGCCTGGAGGTTCGTCTGTTTAAACAAATATATACAAGTATAAACACAGCCGGCCCAAAGTTGTAAGGAGCTCTGTTACAACTGCTGCTGTAAGGTGTTTGTGTGTGTGCATCTAATGTATGTTAATCAGAGTCCACATAACTCAGCTGCAATTGGCCATAAACCAATGAGCTGAACGGGGATGGGCTGGCTGAGGAACCTGTGCTGCCTAAAGATGAGCTGCAGAAGTGATGTCAGTCCATTCCTTTGCGCATCTCAACCATCCACACTCAACCCATTGTGCCACATCAACCAACTAGTTTGTAAGTAGTTCTGTAGAGGTGGGCTGCAATTTTATATAGACCCTTTTCTCCTGTTTTTGTTAGTCCAGGAAGGTATGAAATTGTCTTTCCTTGAATGTTATTTTTGTACATAGGTATTTAAATTAATAAGATAATTTGTGTTTTGTTTGTTATTTTGGCCTGCTCTCTCCCCGATGTTAGTAAAACTCTATTTTGTAAATTACACAACACCTGTAAATAAATCACACTTTTTCTGAAAATTCAACACCTTGTCCCTGTGGCTGCTTGAGTTGTGCAGAAGATTAAACACTTATGTTATGTCCTGGCTGCCCCTAGACGGGGCATAACAGGTCCTAGGCAGAGATTTTTGGGGGGCCCTTTTAAGTTAATCCTATCACCCACCCACCACTACAACACTACAAACATCTGTTTACATTGTTCATGCTTCACATTACATTATCCATGCTTTTCTGAATTCAACACAACTAGTTTAATACAGTGAGCTGAAAATGAATTCGTTAAATTGACAGGCTACATTTGGTTTCCTCCTGGTTCTATAAGTAAAAACCTAATTCAGAGGATTTCCCAGTTCAATAATGTTTTTTAGTAGTTTGTCTTGTTTCTACAGTAAAGCTGAATTTACTGTATGTTCCATTATTATTATCAAAAAAAAAATTCTTAGTGGGAAACTTACACTCCAGTAAGCTATTTTAGACTACTCAAAGTAAATAACTACAGTAACAAGTTAAAGTTATTAAAAATGTGATTCAGCCGTAAGTACTGAGGCTGCTAATCAGGAGGAAGAATAAAACTTCAGAGACTGGAAGCAGAGTTGGTGGAACATTTTTTCACAGGCAGTAAAATCAGGCCTCAAAACAAGATGAGACTCACTCTGAACTATCTACCAGACAGATAGGGTTTTAGACACTGCTGTGAGCAAAACTGATAACAAGAGTACCGCCAACGATACAATCTAGGGAACAGACAGTTTGACATTTCTATGTTAGTCAAATGTGAAGATGGAGCATAGACAAGGTGTAAACAAAGGGGAGACTTGTGACCTTTATCTATGACCCAGTGACTTTAAAATCAGTGAAGATCATTGTTGATGTCCAGCTGTGCAGTTTAAAATTTTTTATGGTAGAAGGTTACCAACTTATAGCTCTCTAACCTTCCTGTAACCTCTGGGTCGAATTGACCCGAAGATACAAGGACTCTACCTCTCTCTATCACTCTCTCTTTAGAGGGCGTGACTTTTGACCCTGTGACCTTCCAATCAACAGGGATTATTGTTGATCCATGAGGATTCCAGCTGTGCGTTTTGACATTTCTATGTTAAAGGTTTATCAATTAAGAGTTCTTTAAACAAAGGGGTCACCTTGACCTTTGACCCTGACCTTGAAATCAATAGGGATCATCCTTGACACATGAGGTGTCCAGCTGTGCAGTTTGACATTTCTGTTGGAGGATTATCAATTTAGAGGTCGGACAAGAAATGGTCTACAAATGGACGGAAAGAGTTGGATGGATGGCGCCATAACATAATACGTACTATCTTGCGACAGGTGTAAAAAAAAAATTCTGTAAGTACTCCTTTTTCTGTTTCTGTATCAACTGGAACAACCCTGTTCCATTAAAGGAGAAAATTAGAAGAATAGAAAAACTTGGTAAATAAATTATGGTAATTAACCATTCACTATTTCACTTGCACCTGGGGACAATTTAGAGTTACTGATGAACTTTTGCATCATTTTGGTCTGTGGGCAGAAACAGGAGTACCCTGACAAAAACCCACAAGTGCACAAGAAGAACAAGCAAACTCTGCCCAGAAAGGCTGGGAGGCAAACCTGCAACTTTCTTGCTGTGACACGACAGCTCTAACCAGTGCTCTGATGCGCCGCCATCCAATAAATCCATTGTTAGGAAATGGAAAGATAATGCCCCAAAGCAAAATTGCCAAGAGAGGGTTGTCCCCCAAACTCACAGAGCAGGTAAGGAGGGCATCGATCAGAGAAACATCCAGGAGGCCAAAGGTAACCCTAGTGGAGCCGACTGGAGACCCCCCCAAATATGGAAGAAGGGGCTGAGGTCAGATGAGACTAAAACTGAACTTTTTGGCCATTGAGCTTAGCACACCACACCATCATGCTGTTGGAATATCTTTCATCAGCACCATTTTTCAGTTTTATTTATTTATTTTTTTAGATTTTTTTTTAAAACAGTATTCTCTTTATTTAACTATATGTGTCTGAAGTATTTTGAGTAAGTGTATTATAATCAAGTACATATACAATCAGGTAATATAGGTTGTATAGATAAAGCAGAGAGGGGGTTAATACTCCTGCAACCCACTATAAATCTATGTTCCACCTTTTTATCATCACTTAGGATGACAGCAGGAATGATTCTCATCTCATTAATGATAAACAAACATGTAGTATTTTTAAAATGCCATTCCTCCATGTGAACTATGTCTGTAGAAAGATAGAAGCTGTCTGAATCCAGATCTGAAAGGCTAACAACCACAGGACTGAAGCACAGCTCATACATTACAGAGAATGATTAGATCTCCAGTCATGGACTGTCCAACAGGCGAAGGAGACGACCTTCAGAGGCAGCTTGTTGTTGGCTCTTGTCTGAACAAAGGTGGATAGGATATGAACCAGATTAAAAGTATAACAAATAGTTCCAATAAGTAGGGAACAGTTTTAGACACTGCCCAGCTTTAACCTGGTATATATCACCATGATAAACGGTCCACACTGTTTCATTTATGTAGCACTTTAATACTGCTACAGTGACTAAAGTCCAGAAAATCATATATGCAGGTGTTTGTTTTTCAGTCAAAACGAGGACTGGTTTATTTAAAGAAAAACAATCAGAAAAAGTGACATGAAACACAGTTGAGCACACAGTTCAAAATGTCATTAGAAAAATATACAGTTTGCCAAATAAAGTCACCACCTAAACCACTACTTCAGCCACAGCAACAAATATTTTAATTCCGACTAATGCAGTGAGCAGCTTCTCATTCTTTAACCGTGTGGTTAAAATAAAATTTAAAAAATCTTTACTGTTTCAGGTTGACTCATGACTGAAACTAAGAAATGTCCGAAGCATTAGGATCTGGAAAGGTTTTGGTGAACCATCATCTTGTAGGAATAAATATGGTCAGAAAAACAGACGAAGATCAGAATTCTTGGTAATGTTTAATATTTCAAACTTAAAAAGAATCTAAGATACTCCTACTGAACAGATACAGAAGTTCGGAGCACTTCTGAGGACTCGGTGTGTTGCAGAGACAATAACGAACTAAATGCTAAAAAACTAGAATTGTTGTTCTGCCTGACTGACTTCTTGCACTTTAAAATAACTGTATTAAAAATGAATTTCTCATAATCCCAGAAAACCAGATATTTTAGCCCAAACCAATTGCCTTTGCCTGCACTTATAATACCCAGTCATCCAGAACCAAACAGGTGTATAGCTCCAAGGTCCATGAAAATGATCTGACTTTGTGCTACAGAACCCTGTTTTGTTGTTGTTGTGCAGAACTGGACAGGACACTCAGCAGGAATGACCGTTTTAGCAAATGATGAGGAGTTTACCTGGAATAAAAAGGATGTTAAAGATTTACAATCTTTTTTTTGATAATTAACATGATCTTGCACTTTAAGCAATACATACACCAGCCATAGTTACACTTAAAATTTTAACAAGAGTTTTACACAAGATCATCTATTGGAAGATTTTTAAAAGTTCCCTGCTTTTCACCTTGGAAATGAGCTTTAAGTTTTAAAGAAGACAGATTTCAGTTCTTGAACTCATTATGCGATCTTCCTGCTACAGAAGCATTTCTGATGTCTTATCATGTCCAGTACAGTTCAGATATGTGCAGCTCAGTTTACAGCCAAGTCCAGACTCCACTGTGTGAGTAAAGCTGCGGAGATCAAATCTGCCCTATAACTTCAGACATTTTGGAACAGGGTCACAGAACGTCCAATAAAAGGTTCAGTGTTTCAGTTATTCAGCAGATTGTCAGCACTATCTTGTATGTAAACTTCTCTAGTAACCTTTAGGATGTTTTATGAAAGGAATATCCCTCAGAAGGAGTTTGTACTTCTATTCCTAATTGACAGATTTCAGTTTTTTAAGAGAGGAAAAACTCAATAAATTGTTGTGTCACACACATGGAAACCCTCTGTGTTGGCTGAGTGGTGTCTCTTCTTCCCTCAACAGTGGATCTCGTAAGCGATCTGAGACTCCATGAACAAGCCTGTATGGTTCAGGAACATTTCTTCAGCCTCTGATGTGATTACAGGCTCTGCTTCCCCTCCTTCCCCTGCCATTCTCTTCATCGTCTGTATGCCGCTGTCCTGCGGTTGCTGCTGCTGCTGTTTGATCAGGATAAGAGTTGGGTTTGTGGTTAGTCCTGGGCCCACAGAGAGCGTTTGACTGGAGGTGTCTGATGGTGCGGGGCAGCCCAGATTAGAGGTTGAGATGTCTGTTAGTGGAGCAGGAGGAAGCACGGGTTTGGCTCTGTTGAGAACATACATTTCGTGGCCTTGCTCGTCACGGTACTCTTCCAGCTGGGCAAAGATGGTGGGCCCATCAGAGTAGTCATTCACGTACAGGATGCTTTCTTCCTGCTGGTTAAAATTCACCATCACTTTTGGGTTACATAAACAACAGACCTAAGAGTTTCATACTTTCCAAATGCTCTGTTTTAGTCTAAACATCTGCATAAAAACCTAATTTATTGTTTTGGTTCCATATGTTTCTCAATGTATGTATTCTTATGAGTAAAATAGCATCAATTAAATTGGGATCTGCTAGTTCCCTGTAGTAAACTTTTAGTGGCAGTGTTATGTAACCTTGTGAAGGGGCATTTTATTCAATTCAGTTCAATTTTATTTATATGTATATATCACCAGTTTACAACAAAAGTCATCTCATGGCACAGTAAAAAATTAAAATCAAGTCCAAATTATAAACTAATAATTAAGATCCAGATTCAAATCCAGTTACTAAGTAAAACTATTAGACAGAATTAGATCAATATTCATTGTTACGCTGATGATACTCAATTGTATTTATACAAGAAACCTAATAAATCAAATTAGTTACTTAGATTACAAGCTTGTCTTAAAAAAATGAAAACCTAGATGACTCTTAATTTTCTGTTTTTAAACTAAGACAAAACACAGGTTGGGGTTTTTTGGAGCTGAGCATCTTAGGAATAAACTTTCATGCTTTTTATTTCCTCTGGATGGCATTAACTTGACCACCAGGTTTTAATGTAAAAACCTTGACATTATTTAAGATCAAGATATGTCTTTTAACCCCCACATAAAAAAATGTTACCACGACAGCTTTTTTCCACATGTGTAATATCACTAAAATTAGAAACACCTTGTCTCAAAATTATGCATTTATCATGTCTAGGCTGGACTATTGTAATTCTTTATTATTTGGGTGTCCAAAAAACTTCTTCAGTTGATCCAAAATGCTGCTGCTAATGTTCTAATAGCTTTTATCCATTGGCTTCCTGTCAAATTCAGAATAGAATTTAAAATCTTACTCCTAACATACAAAGCTCTCAACAACCAAGCTGCATCTTATATTAAAGATCTTATTGTTCCATATTTTCCTAACAGAGCACTTTGCTCTCTAACTGCAGGATTACTTGTGGTTCCTAGAGTTTCTAAAAGTAGAACAGGAGGCAGAGCTTTCAGTTCTCAGGCTCCTCACTTGTTGCATCCAACTTCCAGTTTCTGTCTGTGAGGCTGACACTCTGTCTACTTTAAGACTAGGCCTTTCCTTTTTGAGCGGTCCTATTGTTAGGGTTGGCTTGGGTTTCCTGAGCTATCCCTTAGTTATGCTGCTATAGGCTTAGACTGCTGGAGGACAAACTGACCACATTTCCTTACTCTGCTGTACTTGCTCTACTGTCTCTTCTCTGTCCTCTCAAACCCCAGCTGGATGAGGCAGGTGGCTGCTCATCAGCCTGGTTCTGGTTCTGCTGGAGGTTTCTTCCTGTTAAAAAGAAGTTGTTTCTTTCCATTGTTACCAATGTGCTTCTCAGGATGGGAGATTGCGAAGAAATGAAGATTCAACGCAATTTGCTGGCTTTATTAGATAGATAACTTTTATAAACTCACATTTTATAATGTACTGTATGTACATGGATTGTATTATAATAGGTACTGAACTGACTGTGACTGGATTTGAATCTGGGTCTGTTTTAGAGTGAATTGAACTTTTAGTTTGGATTTGTTTTCTTTTCTTTGTATAGTGCCCTGAGATGGCTTTTTTTGTTAACTGAAGCTATATAAATAAACTGAATGACTTGTTTCATGTAGTTCTTACCTCACCTTGCTTTACCTTACATGTTCAAATATTTCTATAATAATGTAATGCTTGTATAACAATAATAAAGTTTCTAATAAGTTTAGCTGTAATTAGTTATTTCATGCGTGGGGGAGTAGGCAAGGCTTAAAACCTCACATCTCTAGTCCGCAGATGCTGGTTCCAAAAATACAACATGACAGCTTCCTAAACCAGGTCCTGCTGGCTTCAACTCCCAACAATGAGAGAAAGCCTTTGGTCTAGTGTTATAATACATGTCAATGACAAATATCAAAAGTGTGACATTTAACTTCAGCCTACAGTGACCCTGATCAGGATAAAGCGTAAAAAGTGGGAGTGGCTAAAGTCTCAGGGCTGCACTGTGTTCTAGTGGTTAACGCTGTGGCCTTACAGCAAGAAGGTCTCCCATTTGCATCTTGGCTGCGTGGGCCTTTCTGTGTGGACTCTCTATGGTCTCTATGCATCCCTGAGTTTTCTCCAGGTACTCTAGCTTCCTCCCACAGTCCAAAAACATGCATGTTAGGCTACATGGGGACTCTAATTTGACATTTGTTTGTGTATGCACCTGTCTGCATTCTTTTTTATATTTTTTACAAACTAAAGAGAAGATTAAAGTCATTAAGAGGCCTGAAGTAGACTTGACTGCTAATTAATACACTTGAATGCATATTAAACACCCTCTAATGTTTTCAAGGGTTACCAATGCATAACCCTTATCACTACCTTGTTAAAAAAATCTTTTGTCCTGTCTCTTGTTGTTCAGATTTGAAATAAAACGTGCAAATTATACACCAAAACGTGCGGCTTGATTAACAATAGTGTGCTTTGACATTTGGTAGTGGAATGCCACACAACATAGACAAAATTAGCAAAAACCTGCAAGAAAAGAAAATAATGGAGTTCAATGGGATATTGGTGAAACAGATGAGAAAACCCAACCCCCATTGGAGCTCTGTAACTCAGACAGACTTCACAGTAGAGATATTATTCAAAGTTTAAATGGGTCACAGAATGTTGGACTATACATGAATTAAATGGCATTTGGATGTTTTAAATGTCTGTTTACACAATCACATTTTTGACAGTTTTCCACAGCAGGTTCAGCTGACGATGTTACACTATCTTCTGAATTGTCTAAAATGTTCTAATCTTTTGCAAATAAACACTTTTTACTCCCACAACTGTTTTGGTGCATACCAAAGGTATACATCAAAATGTAGGGACTTCTGTTTTCTTTTACTCAGTGTGTCTTTCACTACTGTAGGACTTTTATTTTTTTCTCAAATCCCCCAGAACACAGAGTGCACAACCAAGCTTCCACAGGTTCAGTTATACTTGAGCTCAAAATTTCCCTTCAAAACTGGAAGTCTTTTAACTAGTCATATCTTCAACATAAAACACTATATGTCTCACTAATGTCTTCATTTTTTTTAAATCACGGGTGACCATTAGAGTCTTCTGCCGGTCATGGGTCAAGAATATGTAAGATCTGACTTCTAGTTGTTGCACTTTGACTGTTTGTTTAAGCCTTATTTTCTGTCTGCCTCTCATTAACTTGGCAGTCAGGGAGTGACAGACACTAGGGAACAAACGACAGGTGACAGATGTGTGGTTACCATAGGGACCATAATGAGCCACTGACAGCAGCTGTAACATTTCTTTTGATTTTACTTCTCTTTACACTTCTTCTACAGTTCAGACATAAAATGTGGGCATTTTTCTGAGGTCCAATTATTATAAAATCATGTTGGAGTTCTAGACAGAAGCTGCGTCGGCACACTGCAACATTTCTGCAGAACATTTCTAATTTTACCGTTGCTGCTATGACCTTGTGCTCACTGCCTGAATTACATAAAACATCCTGCCAGATATTTACAGGAATATTTTAAAGGGTTATCAGTTATATTCATTGGTGTTCATCCCTATTTTAAAACTTTAAGTTCTTTGTAAAATCATCAAACCAAACTGGAAAAAAATTGGCTTAATTATCTACATAAAAGATTTCAGAATTTGGTAAAATTATGTTTTTAAGTTTCTGTTCTGATGCAACAGTTTTTTATTACACTTAGAACTTTTTTTTACTGTTTTTTATTTAATCTAGTGGCAGCAATATTTTGATATGTATATCAAACTCTGTTGCCCTGAAATATTACCTGCCCTTAGACGTTCCTATCACTTATCAGGTTGTACGTGTTTGTTGCTTTTTTCTTAATGTGCTGTTTTATTTTGTTGCTGACCAATATCCACCTTTTCAGCACCACTGGGCTCCTTGTCACACTGGTGATGGCGGCTGTAAATCATGGCGACCAACAGCAGAGCGGTCAAAGCCAGCAGGGAGATGCCCAAAGAAATGGCTGTCTGAGTGGCAGCTCCCAGAGCATTGAAGGCCATGCTGCCCAGGGCGTAAAGGGGCTCTCGGCTCACATCGGAGCCCAAAGCATGACCGTGGCTCTTCAGTCGAGGCCAAACAGGTGAGTATGGCGAGGATACTTGAGACCACATGGCCCAAATTGAGGAGGAAGACAAGGAGGATGAGTTGATGGCAAGTTGAAAGGTCACTCTGGCAACACCTCCTGCATTCCAGGCTTCACACTCATAAAAACCAGCATGTGCCACTGTCACATTACTGAGAAACAGCATGCCACTGCCAGTGTCTGGGTCAAAGTGCTCGACAGCATTCTTCTGCAGGCTGACTCTGCCTTCCTCAGAGGACTCCTTTGAGCCTTCACTTCCTCCAGTACCCAAATCTTGAACCAGACCTCTGGGAGAGTCCACTACTTTACCTTGGGATGCTTTCCTCCAGGTCACCTGCAAAGATATTTACAATTTTATACTGACTGGAACTGTTGAGATTAAAAACTTGAAGTGACCACAAATAATAATATTGATGATTTTACATAAATTATCATCTACTTCAGACCTCCAGTTGATGGAGATTCCATTGTGGTTTGAAAAATGTGGATTATTATATAAACTGTGGTGGACTGCTGTCTGTGGAGTTAAATTTCTCAATTTTTTCTCCAAATGAAATCTCTGAAACACTGTCATGATGAAATCTGAAAACTGATCTGAAAAATAAAGCAACAACTTGAAGAAACTATTGCTGTGACCCC
>NC_051447.1:2004364-2007262 GCF_001649575.2 Kryptolebias marmoratus
CCCCCAACACACATATCTCATTGATCCCTCACACAAAGCTTTTTTCTCTTAATAAATTAAATCATCACAAAAACTACAAGTTGTATTGCGTCAGGCTATAGTTGGCTGATAATTACATTTGCTTGATGATTTGAAACATGTAAGTGTGACAAAAAAGTAAATCCAGTAGAAATCTGTACGGGGTAAATACTTTGTATTGTACGTCCCTGTCAATGTCCTTACCTGTGGCCGAGGGTAGCCAGAAGCATGACACGACACCCTGAGGCTCTCTCCCAGACGCACTGCCAGCCTTCTGGGCTCCAGCTGCACCAGGGGGGGGATACACACCAGGCTGTTGAGTGGGACCTCCACCAGATTGAGATGGGAAAGGCGAGGGGGCTCGGTGCAGACCAGCCGACGCTCTGCTGAGCTGAGCAGGCGCTGGCCCTCCTCATCAATCCAGCTCCTCAGCCAGTGAAGAGCGCAGTCACAGCGCCATGGGTTATCTACAGCAGAACACATGCAACCAAGTCAGGGTCCAGAAGAGTCCAAAAAGTCAAGAACAGCAACTTGTTTTGTTTCTTCTTTGGGCTGATGTTTCAACTTTAGTCTTTTATTCAACATAACTGTTAGCAACTGGAAAGACAGTTGTTTCAACTAAAATAAAAAGTCTATGGCTGTGATGATCAGATCTCCTGTCTCACCTGTGATGCGCAGCACCTGCAGGCTAACCAGAGGCTGCAGTGATGTTGGACCCATGGTATGAAGATTATTCCTGCTCAGGTCCAGCAGAGCCAGAGAGGTCAGACCAGCCAGAGCCTGCTCTGCGATCATCTCTATACTGTTATGCTGCAGGTGGAGCTCCTGCAGACGCTGCAGAGATCAGGATTTCCTATGAGCTATATAAAAAGCTGAAAATGTGTCTTACATTTTTTCTTTTTCTGTCTGTTAGCAAAATATCTCATGAACCCTTAATGAAATCCTCAAAAAGTAATCACTGGATGAACATCTACAGCTGATTAACTTTTGGAGTCAACTCCATTCAAGATGGTTGCCACAGCCAAGCACTATTTCGCAATATTGCAAATTATTATGCAATATTTTTGCTTAAAACTTTGGCAATAACTGTTGCTGTCAACCTTGTCTGTTAAAATATCTCACTAACCACTGGACGGATTTCAATGAAAGTTTCGGAAAGTAATTATTAGATGTACAATTACAACTGGGTACAGTGGAGCAGTGGTTAGAGCTACCACCTCACAGCAGGAAGGTCCAGGATCTCCTTCCAGACTGGGCCTTTCTGGATGGAGTATACATGGTCTCTTAGTGCTTGTGTGGGTTTTCACTGGATACTTTGGTTTCCTTCCACATAAAAACATGCTTGTTGGGTTAACTGGTAACTCGAAATTGTCCTTAGGTGTGAGTGAGAGCGTGAATGGTTTTCTGTTCTTTTTGTCTCTTCATGTCAATATTATAAACTAGAGCACTGTTCCTCCCTGCCTCTTGCACATTGACTGATTGAGACAGGCACCAGCTCCCTGCGACCAGGAAAGGCAATATAGGTAAAGAAAATGAATTTTCAACTGATAAATATTTGGAATCAGCCGAATTGAAGATGGCCACCATAGTCAACTGACCATTGCAAACACAAAAATGGCTATAAGCAATCCATTTTACAGATACTGAGGTAAATTTGGGGTGGTAGTAGCTGAGAGTCATCCTCAACAAATTCTTTGAGTACTAACACATCTCATAATATCACATTAGATCGCGCACAACTCATTTACAAGGTTGGAATGAAATGGCTTTAACTCCATATACTCACATTTAAAAGGATCTCAGTTATAAAGGCTACCATGAAAAGTGGCGGGTGATATGCATTCCTTCAAGAAATACTAGATCTTTATTGTTTATTTTATTCCTTATTTTTTTGCTTCTAATTAGCAAGAGATGGCTCTAGAAAGTATAGACTTCATAGGGTTAAATGAATATTATCCATCCACCACTTTTCAGTTTTGCATGTTTTAGAATTTTTTAAAAGACGTTTTTCCCACCATATAACTTCATTATTTTAAAGTATTTTGTGTAGATCTATTACTTTGTAAATCAAATTAAAACTTAATTTAAATTCCAGATTGTGAGGCAACATAATAGACACGATACTAAGGGAACCCAGTGCAGAGTTGTGGAGATGAAAGGAAACTTTATTAGAGACCTTTAATCCTGAAATCTGAAAGCTGCTGTGTGCAGGTCGTTAGTTTGGCAACTACACTTTGAGCTACTACAATATAAAATACTGTAGCACCAGATCAACAAAAACACACTATCAGTAGCCATTCTTTTTATAGCCTGGTATGAATCAAGAACATAAACACAGTAGATACCAGGTCTGTACCCCCTTTGGTACAATGTGGTACAGAAGGGGGTATCAACCTTGTCCTTGTCAGGTACTCATAAGTATGTATCTGATACATACTGTGAAAGTACCCCTTGTGTGTAAAGTATATACAATGGGTATGTATCTGGTACTTACTGGGTACATACCAGTAAGTACCAGATACTGGTACTTACTGGTATGTACCCAGTAAGTATTTGTTACTTACTCCATATGTACCTTGTAGGTACCAGGTATCTAGACACTAAATATCTGGTATGTAATGGGTATGTACCCAATAATTACCAGGTACATACCTGTACGGCAGTAAGTACCTGGTATGTTCCTGGTAAGTATCTGGTATGTTCCTGGTAAGAACCTGGTATGTTTCTGGTAAGTACCTGATATGTTCCTGGTAAGTATACCAGGTTCTTACCAGGAACATATCAGGTACTTACCAGGAACATACCAGGAACATACCAGGTACTTACCAGGAACATACCAGGTTCTTACCAGAAACATACCAGGTTCTTACCAGGAACATA
>NC_051447.1:2008450-2010039 GCF_001649575.2 Kryptolebias marmoratus
GTACCTGGTATGTTCCTGGTAAGTACCTGGTATGTTCCTGGTAAGTACCTGGTATGTTCCTGGTAGGTACCTGGTATGTTCCTAGTACGTATCTGGTAAGAACCTGGTATGTTCCTGGTAAGTACCTGGTATGTTCCTGGTATGTTCCTGGTAAGTACCTGGTATGTTCCTGGTATGTTCCTGGTAAGTACCTGGTATGTTCCTGGTTGTGTTATGTATTGATACCTGTCTCTCCATTGAACTACACCCCCAATGAATATATCGTATTTGGTGTCTTTTCAGATGATTTACTTGTAAACCACTGAAGGTGTAGTCCAGCAGGCGTGTGATGAAGTTTCTTGACAAGTACAGGATGCGGAGTTGGTCAAGCCCCTGAAACATGTCAGAGGTCACCAGGTGGATTCGGTTCCCATTCAGTGCGAGCTCCAACAACTGACCTTGATCCAGGAAAGAACCTGGTTCCACACTTAAGATGGTGTTGTTCTGGAGGAGAGACAAAAAAAGAAGTTTTGCTTATTTCTCAGTAGCATCTAAAGTTGATTGTGATTTTGCTAACATTTTTATTTGGTTTTCATTTTAATGATCTTTCTCATATTTCTGAAATTCTGTTCAGCAGTTGCAGCTAGCAGTTGTTGATCCCCAGCCTATAATGTGACCAAAACATTTTAAAGATATAATCTTTTTTTTCTGGAGCACAGTACCTCATTTGTACTTTTTTTCTCTGAAAACTCTGAAATCACAGAAGAAAGTCTGCTCTGCTCCAATTCAGGGCCTCGTGTATCAAAGAGTGTGTAGTTCTTATAACGAAAGTTGGCATTCGGTCAAAATTTGAAAAGTACATGCGCACAAAAATATTCAGATTTATCAAACTGTGCACATGCATGTTTCTACGCACCTTTCCTTCATACATCATGATTTTCATTGAACTGAGCACACATAAAACATCTCTCCTGACATGCCTCTTAATTATGTAAATAGATGTAAATATGTCCTGCATGAGTGATTCCCTCTCTGTGTGATCCAAAATTATGTCAAGATGCAGGAAAATGAGAGATTTCATGGAAAGTGAGTCATGGATGCTCCCTAAATAAGATAGTGGGGCGTAAAAATACATTTAGTACTCTGTCCTCTGACATTTGTGCTATGTGCAAAGAAGAGCGATGGTGTGTTTAAAGCTGAAGTTGTCAGAGCAGTGTCACCTGCAAAAGTAAGTAAAAAGGTTAAATGGTCAGACATAAAGGTGGGAGTAAAGTGAAGGATGGCTGCCCATCGCCTCTCATCCAATAATGTTAGACATCCCTTTCTTCACATGAGTTACACACTGTTGTTGGAAATGATGATCTGGGGGCACAGATGTGCTGATGGAGCACTTCTGAGGCTGAGGCACTTTCAATTTTACATGTGTTTAATAATATCCATCCATCCATCCATCCATCCATTGTCTTCCGCTTATCCGGGGTCGGGTCGCGGGGGCAGCAGCCTAAGCATGGAGACCCAGACTTACCTCTCCCCAGCCACTTGGGCCAGCTCCTCCGGGGGAATCCCAAGGCGTTCCCAGGCCAGCCGAGAAACATAGTCCCTCCAGCGTG